>NC_056737.1:224322979-224357979 GCF_019279795.1 Protopterus annectens
CTATGAACACAATTAATACAGCGGCTATTCATAACTTGGTAAACAAAAAAGTTCTTGTATATTGAATGAAAACAAATCCGTTTCCTCACTTACTGACTATTCAGTTTTTGCCTGGATTACTGGCTATTCAATATTTGTCTGAGGGCATTCATGTCCTGTGTTTTAACTGTGCCTGTAAAATGATGATCCACAATGCTTCTAATTGGACACTGCTTAAGACAGTTAAATAAATACATTTATGCATACTTTACTGGTAAACAAAGCACATATACTTGCAAAGCTGTGCTAACTTGACACCAGCTAGTACTGCATAGTTTTCTACTTTAAGTACCTCTTCATTTGAGGCTACAAAATACCACATAAACTTCTTCTGGATCAAGCTATTAGTAGAAGTGTTAATATGGGTCAAGGATCAATGCTAATGTATGTACTAAGCAGGCCTGTGAAATACCATTCTACAATGCTTCCAACTGAACACCACCTAACGTTTACACATAAATATGACATTTTTGCATATTTTGTTGCTAAACAAGTACAAATATCTGGAAAAGAGATGGTATTTTACTGACTGTCACTACTGTTGTCAGGAATTTCCAATCCAACTCATTAACCCCCCCCCACATACTCATGTGTGCCTACCAATTATATCCACCTAATTAAATGTGCACACATTAGATATCCAATTTGGAGCACATGAACAAATACATAAGTATTCACACTAAGGTATTTCAGCTCACTGCTCCCAATCACATACACTAATCACCTGAGAGGTGTGCGTGCATCTCATTATAACCTAAATGCAAACACACGCAGCAAGACACACACCCACACGCCTGCCAACCAGTTACAGCCATTTGACTGACCGTGTATAATATTTTATCATGATCATATGGTTATACATGGAAATAGCCACAGTAACATTTGAGCTTGTTACTGTCAGATGAACACACTGCAACCCCCCCCCTCCCAAATCACACAAATGTGCGTATCAATTACAGATACTTCACTGACTATGTACAGCTCAGGTGTTTGTGATTAAATGAATGAAAAAAATTCATAGATGCAAACATATTTCAGCTTGTTGCGGAGACACAAAGTGCAATCCACTGCAACTCCCCATGCATGTGCACACAGATATGTCACAGAGTACAATCTCTTTGCCCGTGTATACCTCAGATGTACAATTGCAAACAAATTAATTAGTAAATACACAACACATAATGACTAAAATACTGCATTGCGGTTTGTTGCTGTCAGATTCAAAATGCTGTCTACTGCAACCCCCAAACATACAAATATGCCCATCACTAAGGCAATGACTGTGTACACCCAGATGTTGATGGTAATCAAGTGAATAAATAGAAAAAAAAACAGTACCTAGAGTTATGCCAGATGTCACCCTGCCCTGCCTTCAGCCACTTCCTGCACTTACTAGCCAGATGTAGCAGTTATTTCCACATACTCTTAGCACACTTAACACATAGATAAAATGTTTTATTTTTTAATTTTGCTATATTTGTTAATGTGTAGAAGGGATATCCGACCAATTTCTGTTGTAAGAGAAATCATAAATAAGTATCTACCTATCTGCTCTCTCAATGAAAAGAAAATGGTAAGCTCTCCAAGTCTTCCTCTTCAAATAACCACCAGATGATTCCAGCATTTTTTAATATTAGTCACAACTACCAGCATTTTTTCATATTATACTCCACAGCTACCTCAATCTTTAGTCTCTGATCTTGCACCAATTTAAGAATGGTTGACAGTTCTCTTTCTTTAAAGATGAACAACTTTGCTTCAGTTCCCCATAACAATTTCAGTAGCCATTGTTCAGCCCACAAGATACTTTTGCACTGGTTTGGCTCTTTTGTTTAATTTGTTTTTGTTGCAGTTCCTGTTAAATCCTCCTCCCCTTTATGGAGTAGAGCTTGATTTGCCATAATCCTTATGGAATGCTTCCTGGTATAGGGAAACTGATATGTTGCAGTTTGTTCTTTTGCATCTGTTGCTGCAGAAACAACTCCATAGGTGAACACAAATGCCAAACTAACAAAGGACAATAAAATAAAATTTACTTTTTAAACTGTATACTGCTGATCTGCTTGCTAATTCTACAGCCCAGGAGTGAAGGGAGCAGAAATCACATGAAAGGCCAGCTGGAAGATAAGCAACACAGATTCTGTTTAGCCTGCATAATAAGTAATCACTTAAAGATGCATGTGCTGTATTTCCTGGGGAGCCCTACGAGAAGCAGCAAAAAGGATGTGTTGTATACATGTGGGGAACTAGATGCAGGACAGCAGTAAATTACGTTTTGTTTAAATTTACATACCTGACTGGGGCTTGATCAACCCCCATGCAGCAGAGCAACAACTTTGGCAGAACAACCAGACAAGTAACTGAAAAAAATGCAAGGTTTAGAAAAAAAACTGCTACTTCAGTTAAAAGCACTCTTATGAAAAAAAAAAAAGTTTTTTTTTTTTTCACACACACACACACACACACACACACACACACACACACACACACACACACACACACACACACACACACACAAATCTACACTTAAAATAGCTGGGCATCTACTGAACCTTCTTTAAACATTTGGAGAAACTAAGCATACGTGGATTAAATTTCTGTTTTAGTGAAGGGATGTGTCGGAAGCACCACATGACTGAGAGGAGCAAGTGCTAAGCAGTATAGCCTCTGTACAGTACTATACAAAGATAGCACTACAGCAGTGAAAATGTTTATCAAGACAGCTTAAAACAAAGCTAGTGTAAAAGTTTATTTAATTTTTTTACCCGTCCACCCCACAGGACCTTGTCGGAGGTTTCTTCCAACTACACTCAACTGGTCCATTCCCTCTGCCAGAATGGTAGTCATACTCCAGAGCTACACAAATTGATTTTTTACTTTCCACAAAATCCTATCTTCCTTCCAGTCCTGTCCAGTTCACCTATTGTCAGCTGACAAGAAAAAAGAAGTTATGTCTTACCATAACGTTCCATCTGTATTGTTGATCCTCGTTCAGTCATTATGTATGGGTATCGGTTCAGACCTTGGAACCGAGCCAGCCATTTTCCAAGCTCGCGTCAGCTACAAACTCTCGAGCTAAACTCTTACCCATAATCCCCCTCTCCCTGTTACCTCAGATTGAGTTTGCAAGTCAAAAGAAGGTAGAGACTACCTCTGGTCAAATTACCAAAGAGAACCTGATGGTGAGATCCACTAGAAGCCATAGGAGGGGGAAGGAGGGATGGTCGTAATGACTGAACGAGGATCAACAATACAGATGGAACGTTATGGTAAGACATAGCTTTATCTGATATTGTTAATCCTCGTTCATTCCTTACGTATGAGACAGAGTCCCCAGCTACCTCTATTCCTGGGAGGCTTTCATGGAAGGACATTACTGAGCACCATAGAACCAAAAGATGCTCTTCCCCTGGAGGTCAAATCCAATTTGTAATGATTGATGAAGGTACGAGGCGTAGTCCAAGTTGCAGCTGTACAGATGTCATGTAAAGAAGCTCTGGCATGGAAGGCAGCAGAAGTTGCCACCGACCTTGTCGAATGAGCCTTCATTGTAGTAGGCAATGGAATATTACGTTGTGTGTAAATGGTCACACAGTTGTTCAACCATCTAGCTAATGTGACCTTAGCAACAGCAGATCCTAATCTAGGTCCAGAATAGGCCAAAAATAACTGGTCAGATTTACGAGAGGACCTAGTCCTGTTTAATTAAAAACAGATTTGCCTGTGAATATATAGGGTATGTAGGCAATACTCTCCTTTGTTTGAATGATTGGGAAAGAAAACTGGCAATTCAATGGTTTCATTAATGGACATTTCAGAGATCACTTTTGGCAGAAATGAAGGATTAGTTCTCAAAGACACTATCTCTATGAAAAATCAAGTATGGACTCTTGATGCATAAAGCTTGAAGCTCAGAGATACATCTGGCAGAAGTAATGGCGACCAAAAACAAGGTTTTTCATGACAAATATTTGAGGTAGCAAAAAGAAGCTGGTTCGAAGGGTGGCATTGTCAGAGCTTGTAGAACTGATGACAGATGAAACAAAAAATCAAAACGAACTCAAAAACTTAGAAAAAAGGCGAAAATGAAACCAATAAAACCAAAAGGAGCCGGCAGCTATAACAAGACTGTTTAATTAGCGCTTTCGGTAAAGCAAATACTTCACCTTCTTCAGATAAAAAACAAGTCAATTAATAGCGCTGTTTCTTTTATTTATGATTGTGTATGATAGTAGCTGGTTAATTAAGTGGTTAACTAATTGGTTGATTAACTTTTGTAAGAATATATAAACAACCTTAATTGACTTGTTTTTTATCTGAAGAAGGTGAAGTATTTGCTTTACCGAAAGCGCTAATTAAACAGTCTTGTTATAGTTGCCGGCTCCTTTTGGTTTTATTGGTTTCATTTTCGCCTTTTTTCTAACTAATGACAGAGCCCATGGTTGAATAGGTTCTCTAAAAGGTGGCTTCAGATGATTCACACCTTTTATGAAGGTCTTGCACAATTTGTGTGACATAAGGGAGGAGTCTTGGACACACTCATGGAAATTACATATTGCAGCTAAATGAACTCTAATGGTAGAGGCCGATAGACCCGATTGAAAAAGGTCGGCCAGATACTCTAGTATTATCGACACTGGTGCTGAGAAGGGATCTACTTGTTTTTCTTTCAGCCAACAGGCAAATAGTTTCCACTTGCTTAAATAAGTAATTCTAGTGGAAGACTTATGAGATGCAATGAGAATGTCACATACTGGTAAAGAAAGATCATTCTGCCTGGCAATCAAGGGAACTGGAGAAGCCATGCTGCGAGTTTCAGGCTGTCCAAGTTGGGATGAATCAGGTTCTGCGGATGCGAGATCAACTCTGGGGTTGGATGGAGAATCCATGGTCGATCTAGTAGGCGAGACCAAAGGAACGGGAACCAAATCTGACGAGGCCAATATGATGCTATGAGGATCACCTTGCTCTTCAACCGACGGGCTTTCTTCAAAAACTGGGGAATGAGGGGAAAAGGTGGGAATGCATAAAGAAGACCCGAGGGCCAGTCGTGGACTACAGCGTCCCTGGGTAACTGTCCCAAAGGGGGAAATCAGGGCAATGTAGTTGCTGCATTTGTTGTTGGTCGGGAATGCAAAGAGGTCGCAGCAAGGACGGCCCCAGCAGTGGAAGATCTCCGCCGCTATCAAGGGATTCAGGGACCACTTGTGAGATTGTAGAATGCACCTGCTGAGTCTGTCTGCTATCACATTGGAACCCCCGGGAATGTGCATTGCTAGAAGAAAACGGTCGGTAGCCATCGCCCACTGCCATATCCTCATGGCCTCTCGACAAAGGGGGTAAAGATTTGGTTCCACCTTGCTTGCTGATGTACCAGACCACTGCCATGTTGTCTGACTGAATCGCAATCATCCCAGACGGCAGCAGGGGATTTAATGCTTGCAACTCCAGAAGCACCACCCTCAGCTCTAGAACATTTATATGCAGTTGGGCCTCCAATTCAGACCAAGTGCCTTGGACCGTCTGTCCCCGACATATCCCCCACACCCCATCAGGGAGGCATCCGTGGTCACTGTGGCCTTGGGTTGCTGGGGGGAAAAGGGGTGAGACCATTGTGACTGATTGTGCGTCATCCACCAATTTAAATCCTGTTTGGACCTGTGGGTTACTCGAATCTTGGCTGAAAGAGGATGCTGAAAAGGATGCCATTGGGTGAGCAGTAGCCATTGTAGAAAACCTCATATGAAACCTGGCCAGGGGGACAATGGTGATGGATGCTGCCATGGAACCCAACAACTGTAGGACAGAGTGAGCTGTGGATTTCTCCCTTGAAAGGATTGGAATCAGTTGTTGCTTTATCCTTAGAATTCTGTGCTCTGGGTTGGCAGCTCTGCAGTTCTTTGCATCCAAGATAACCTCTATAAATTCTGTTGACTCAGATGGGGTGAGATTGGATTTTTACCAGTTTATGGTTATGCCTAGCCTTTGTGCAGCGAGGAGAGAGTATGCCAGGGCTTCTTCCAGTAGATGTCTGGTGGGGGCAGAAATGAGCCAGTTGTCTAGATATGGAAATGCCTGGAATCCTTGTAGTCGCAAGTGAGCTGTGACTACTACTATGCACTTTGTGAACACTCTGGGGGCTGTAGAGAGTCCGAAGGGCGGTACTCTGAACTGGTAGTGACTGGCTGCCACACGGAAGCACAGAAATTTTTTTGATGGCCTGTCCACATTTATGTGGTAGTACACATCTTGAAGATCTATCAAGCACATCCAATCGTCTTTTTCCAAAAGCGGGAGGATAGACTGCATTGTGACCATCCAGAATTTTTGTACTCTCACAAACTTGTTCAATACACTGAGATCCAAAATTGGTCTCCAGTCCCCGGTTTTCTATGTCACCAAAAATAGTCTTGAGTAGAATCCAGATACTATCTGGTCTGGAGGGACTATTTGGATGACTTTCTTTCTTAGCAGCATTTCTATCTCTAGTGCTGCTTCTTCCCTTTGACTGGGTGGAACGTCGGGAAGGTTTTCTGAAGGGACAGGACAAAGATCGAAGGGGATATAATAACCTCTGGTTATAATCCTTTGTACCCAAGAATTGGTGGTGATGGTTAGGCAGGTAGAAGGGTACAAGGAGAAACAGCCCTCAACCACCTCCAGAGGAAAGGAGTTGGGCCGCTCTTCGGGAGCGCTGGTAGGATTGACCAGGGAAAGGAGTCTCTGGAACCCTGGTTAGGTGGACCCCCTCTGCCCCGAAAGGAGTCTCTTCACTGAGTTCCCCCTCTGCCTCTAGGGGAGAACTCGACCTGTGTGTCACGGAAAGGACCCTGAGACTTCTTGAACCATATCTTCCCACTCTTTTGGTTTCAGGAGAAAGCACGTTGAGGGGAAGAATAATGGACACCCATGGCAGAAAGGGTCTTACTGTCCTGTTCACATCTGGCCAGTGTACTTTTAACTTTGGGTCCAAACAACGAAGAGGCCTCAATGGGAGCGTTAAGAAAGGAAGCCTTAAAGGGTTCCGCGAAATTGCACAAGTGCATCCAGGCTTGTTGTCTCAAGACCACAGCTGAACCCGTCGCTACAGCTGCTCCTTCTGATGCATGAGACAGTCGCATAGAGAAGTTGGATATTGACTCAATGGTGGCCAGCTGAGAGGCCTCTGTCACGGACCTCAGACACAGCACCAGCCAAGGTTTCAGAGAGCTTGGAAATCAGATCCCTTTGAATCCTGGTAAAATGTGCCATATAATTCAGGGGCCTGATAGTAAAGGTCGCTGATGCAAAGGTGCGCTTCCCTATCCTGTCCAGGGCCTGGGACTCTGTTAGGCGGATGGACAGTCTGGCTTTCTTCTTCAGTCAGGTCCTTTTTTGTTGCGGCCGCCACCACCAGAGCATCCACAGGAAGACCTTTAGACCAATGGGGATCCGTAGCAGGAGGGGACAGAATCTTATCTGGCCTCCGGGGAATAGCCTCAACGGTGTCAGGAGCCTTCCACGCATGCTGCACGATGAGCCAAACAAGTCCATTGGCAGGTGGAATAACCCAGGAGGTAGGGGGCCGGGCGCGAAAGGCCTGCAGGAACACAGACTCCTCAGAGGTCGGATTAGAGGGCTGCCAGTCACCTCTCTGTTTAAGGATTTCGAGGATATCACCAAAGGATACCTCAGAGGGTGACCGAGGGCATCCTTCTCCCTCATCAAAGTCTGTGTCTTCAGTGAGGGACTCCTCTGTGGAGCCCATGTGCTTCCTCTTGCACAAAATTTTCCGGTGGACTTCCTCAGAGGGAGAAGCTGGAGAAGACAGTGGAAAAGGGGTTTCCTGTGGGAATATGTCCTGAGGCCCTTGCACCCGGTGTCCGCTAGGTGCGACTTGTGAAAACAGTGTACCAGAGGAGGGCGGGGGGATAGACAGCACAGTATTGCCAGCAGAAGCCAGAGCCTTCTCCATCAGTTGAAAGGCAGGTCCACCTGAAGAGGGGTGAGTGTCCAGGACAGGGGTCACCCCTCCCTTAAGTGGCTCAGCCTGCTGACCCGGAGTTCCCAGATGGCTGTAGAACAGCAAATTACGCACGTCACAACTGTCATCCTGGGTCATAGCGAAACTCTCCTGCCACGAAGGCAACTGCGGTTCCTTGGTGAGATCCATAATGGAACCGCAGAGGGTGAAGACTGTGCTGTATCAATGGACTTCAAAGGCAATGGAGGAAAAGAAGAAGAAGGGGTCTTTGGAGATGAGTGATCACCTCCCAAGGAAGGCTAGGTCCTGGGGGCAGGATACCTCTGGCCAGAAGCACTTGATCCACAAGACGCAACACGTCGTGTTCGGAAAGGCTTCTAGTGGACCTCACGGAGACTGAGGGAGAAACAGGTCTGTCCACAGAAGAGACAAGCTCGGTGCCCACCTCACCTGTCCGCACCGAAAACAATGGTGCTGAGAGACTGTACTATGGGTGTCTGCACCGAGGTAATCACTGGTGCCGAGGTCACGGTCTGCACTGACCCAAGGATCGGTGCCCAAAGTGGTTGCCGGTACCAAAGCTAGAACTGACAAAATTGGAGCCAATAACTGAGGCGTCTTTTCCAAGTAAGATGTCCGAGCCGACGTGGTCAAGGTCTACGCCGACTAAACGGTCGGTGCCGATGCAGTAGTCAAAATAGTCTGAACCAAGGAGCCCCTCGGTGCCGATATAGTAAAGGCTAAAGGAGAAGACTGAGCCGAGATCACCAATGGTGCCGAAGGTCTAGGCACCGAAAGCACTGGGGCTGACTGAGTGAGCTCCGGATCAGAAACTTTAGCCTTTTTAGGTCTTGGTTGGCGGGAGTCCCCAGCCGGGGACCAAGGTAAAGGCTTGGCTTTAGTAGGATCATCCAAAATTTTCTTATGGGCTCTAGGAGGGGTTGAAGCCACCAACCCAGAAACAGCCTCTGAAAAGGGAGATTTTAGAAGTCCCTTCAGCAACAACTTACTTTTCCTTTCTAACAAGGTTCTGTTATAAAAATGATTACAAATAGCACAGGGCGGGTCAACAGACAATTGGGACACCCCCAAGCAATACACGCACAAAGTGTGCATCTGAAGTACGTAATTTGTGTCCACAATCAGAACACCTTTTAAATCCCGGACTACCTTTATCTGCCATGATAGAAAAAGGGAACAGTAGAAAGGGTACCAGCAATGGTACAAAATAATACCCGAAGGTATGAAGAAAGAAGATTACCAACGATGGTAAGGGAGAAATACCTCACGGTAAAAAGTGTAGAGTAAAGAGAAGAAAACTAAAAATATGGTCGTTAAATGCGATAGGGTAAGAGACAACAAAATAAAGACTTTTCTGACAGAAAAAGTGAAATATATGACTAATCTGATAAGTATCTATACTTAGCTCAAGAGAAGCAGCTTGACACGACCGAATGGCAATGCGGCAAATAAAATCTGAGGTAAAACGGAGAAAGGGATTATGGGCAAGAGTTAAGCTCGAGAGTTTGTAGGTGATGCGAGCTTGGAAAATGGCCGGCTCGGTTCAGAGGTCGGAACAGATACCCATACGTAAGGAATGAACGAGGATTAGCAATATCAGATGTATAACTGTATACACTTGCCATAAATATAGATGTTATGATTCACTGTTGCAGTCATTACATTTGGGTTATCTGCCTGCAGGTAGACCTCAGCCGGCCTGAATACCAGAGTCTTGGATTCCTGTGTCGGATGCTGTCCCTTCTTCCATGAAGTCAGGTCATCAGGGGTATAAAACATGCAGCAGACGCCATTACATCAGTTTTTCTTGCCCCAGATGTCAGATGCCCCCATAATGGGAAGCAACTCTATGTTATGTTACACCTCCAACCCAAAGTAAATAAACCAGAAAGCTCAAATACACCAAACAAGAAGGAAAGGTAGAGCCAAGAGAAGTCAGGGGGCCAGAGGGAGAGTAACTAGGACTGCAACAGTGAATACACTCAAACATCTACATTTACGGTAAGTGTACACAACTATACTATGTTTAGTGTTTCACTGTTGCAGTCATTACATTTGGAAAGCTAAGGAAGAGAGGAGGAAGTTAGAGAACATTAGGACCAGCTATTAAGCCCTGCAATACTGCAGTGGCAAAACCAGCTCTGGATTTAGAAAAAATAGGCATGTGGTAATGCTTGGTGAAGGTATGCACAGAGCTCCAGGTAGTAGCTTCTAGGATGTCACTGGTAGGGACCCTCTGAGAAAGGCTGTAGAGGTAGATGCATGTGTGATCTTATCCCCTGTGGGGTAGGTTTTCCATGGTGCTTATAGCAGAAATAAATGCAATGGGCTATCCATTTAGAAATGGTTTGCTTTGTTTGAAATGGCCTTCCCCTCTGCCCCTGCCGCAAAGCCAGCTAGCAGCTGTTCAGATTTTCTGAGAGGCTTACTCCTGTGCAAATAAAATCTAGGTTGTCTGTGCATGTCCAAAGAGTGCAGAATTCGTTCTCCTTTGTTTTGTGGATTAGGAAAAAAGGTAGGTGAATGAATGGACTTGATTTAGGGCCACACTAGACACCACCTTGGGCATAAAGGAAGGATTGGGTCCTGAGGGAAACCCTGTCTGCATGGAAGATAACGAAGGGCTCCACTGCCATGAGGACCTGTAATTAATACACTCTTCTTGCTGAAGTGATGGCTAGAAGGAAAGCGGTTTTCCAAGAAAGGAATTTCAACTCTGCAGTTGCAGCTGGTTCAAATGGAGGAAAAGCGAGCTTTTCCAACACAAAGTTAAGGTCCCAGGCTGGAGTAGGGGCTCACCTAGGGGGGTCTTAAATTTTTAGCCCCTCTGAGGAATTGCTTTAACAGGGGGTGACAGAAGAGGGGTGGATCAGTATTATAATGTGCTGAAATTGCAGAGGCATGAATTTTAATTGATGGGAAGGATAGGCCCTTGTGGAGCATTTCTGTTAAGTACTGAAGAATATGAGGTAAACTGGTCACCGCAGTGCCCATACCCTGGGTCTGGCTCCAGGACAGTGTATTTTCCACTTTTCAGCATAGGATTTTCTAGTACTACATCTCCTTGCTTCCAGAATGACCTCTAGCACCTGCTTACTAGGGGATGCTATTTGAGAGCTCAAGGAATTAGCCAAGCTGCAAGGTACAGGGTTTGAAGCTGTGGGTGCAGAATCTGGCCCACCTGCTGGGACAACATGGAAGGTGTCTGAGGTAGGTGCCTTGGTTCCAGCAGTATCATGCTGCGCAAGAGGGGGTACCAGTGTTAGCGAGGCCAGTCTGATGCAATAAGAATTGTCCTTGGTTTGTCCTGTTTAATCTTTAGCAGAACCTTGGAGAGGAGAGGCAGAGAGGGAAAGGCATAAACCGAGAGGCTTTCCCAGATGAAGAACAAGGCATCCACTTTCCAAGCTTGACTGTGGGGAGTCCTTGTGCAGAATTAGTCCAATTGGTAGTTCTGGGGGGAGGCAAAACGGTCCATCTCTGGAGTCCCCCATTTGTTCCTCAAGAGGTTGAATATTTTTGGTTCCAGTTTCCATTCGTGAGGGTCCATGAGATTTCTGCTTAGGTCTGCCAGTGAATTTAGCTTGCCTGGCAGGAATTGAGCTTGTAGGTGCATTTGGTAGCTCAAGATGGTGTTTCACAGAGCCATGGCAAGTCTGCAGACAGGAGTATGAGTGGGTTCTCCCCTGCTTGTTTATGTATCACATAACTGTGGTGTTGTCCGTCTTTAACACTAATTGTCCTGAAAGGATGTGGTCCTTGAAGGCAGTCAGGGAATTCTATACAGCTAACATTTCTTTTTGGTTGATATGCAGGTGCATCTGACTCTAGTTCCATTTGCCCTGAATGCACTGCCCTGCCAAGTGAGCCCCCCATGCACAGTCTGATGAGTCTGTAGTCAGGGTTCGGGCGACAGGGGGTAGATTGAAAGGGAGCCCCTTGTTGAGGTGGCAGGCCTCTGCCCACCAAAGGAACCGTCTATACAAGGAATGAAGGGAATCATTGATTCCAGGTCCTGAGAATGTTGACACCATAGACTTTTTAGATACCATTGTAGTTTCCTCATATGCAGTCTTGCATATGGAATTAGTAGAATGCAAGAGGCCATGAATCCCAGGGCTTGCAAAATTATCCTTGCAGATAGATGGGTCTTTGTGGCCAGTAGTTTGAAGTAGGCTGCCAAATAAACTTGTTTCTCTGGCGTGAGGTAAGCCATCTGGAAAGCTGTGTTCAAGCTTGTTCCCAGGAATACAATCTGTTGGCAGGGTACCAGATGAGATTTCATTTAGTTTATGGCGTACCTCAGCGAGGTCAGAAGTTTCCTTACAAATGCCAGATGTTTTAATAGCATGTCCTGGGCTTTCTGCCTGAATTAAACACTAGACAATCGTCCAGGTATGGCTATATTTGAATATTTCGCTGCCTACAAAATGCAATGGCTGGAGCTAGACACTTTGTGAATAACCTGGGCACAGTAGATTAGCCAAAGGGAAGTGCCGAGAACTGATAGTGCATGGAGCCTGCACTGAAGCGTACGTATTTCCTGCAAGATTGCCTTGGTTGTCCCATGGCTCTGTGATTGACAGGGGTCCAGGGAAGTAAACAGTGTGGGAAAAAATAGCCAGGGAATTGTTATGGCTAGGCTTGTATAGGCCCCTAGGGCTGATAACCTAGTACCAACTTATGAACCTATGAAGACTCCCTTATTGGAATGTGCAGGTAAGCTTCCTTTAAGTCTAAGGTTGCCAACAAGGCAACTTTGTCTAGCATAGGAAGCAGCTGTTGAAGTGTTAGAATTTTGGGAGTACCAAAAAGGTGTTTAGAATAGAGAGGTCCAGGATAGGACACCAGGAGCTGTCTTTTCTGGGTACCAGGAAAAGTCTTGAGTAAAAACCTTGTCCCCGTTCTTCTGCTAGGACAGGCTGAATAGCCCTGATATTTAGAAGAGAGAGAACCTGCTGATGAGCCTCTGCCCACTAATTTGGGGGTAGGGTCTGGCCAACCGTTTGGGGTTGGTAAGGTGTGGAAGTGGAATTTGTATCCTTGGAAAACTATATTTAAAACACATTTGTCCTGGGAAATGAGTTCCCAGTTTTTTGGTTGTAGGGCAAGCTTTCCTCCTAAGGGAGCAGGCAGTTGAGCAAGGCTTGGAAGGGTTAAGGTTAAGTCATTGTGACATTTTTCCATAGGGGGGTGTCTTACTACTTCCAGCTTTGGAAATGGGAGCCCCCCCCCCCCACTGCTTAGGCTTGTGCGTAGCTGGAGATTGTAACCTAGGTGGGTCTGCTGTTCCTGGGTTTGGACTGAAGGCCTGGAAGAGACTGGAAAGGATCAATTCTTAGAAGGCCAATGTCTACTAAATCTGGGACGCTGTACTTGCAGGAAATCTTTAACAGTTTGCATAGATTTAGCTTTTCCCTCCATCATTTTAAGGACTTATTCTGCCTTGTTGCCAAACAGGCGGTCTTGGTTTAAGGGAGCAACCAGTAATTTAGCTTTAACATGATCTGGCAAGTTTTGCTCCTTAAGCCAAGCATGCCTTCTAAGTACAGTGACAGCAGCCCTGCAAGATGCTTCTGAAGAGTCAAAACCACATTGCAAAGTATGTTTACCAACTTGTTCAGCAGAATGCATTAAATACTGTAATTCTTTATGTTCAGCACAGTCAGGAATCAACATCATTTTCTGTTTAAGTAGTATCATAATATGCTGCTGATACTTTAACATATGAAACTGGCAATTTAAGGCCCTAATGGCCAAAGTAGCAGAAGTGTATACCTTCTTACCCCATCTGTGCAAGACCCTGGAATCTCTATCAAAGGGGGTAGGGTTTTTGGCAGCAGTAGCCTTAATGTCCTTTGATCCTTGGGAAATGGTCTCTGGATCCGCAGTAGGATTCTTGAAGAGGAACTTGTGAGAGTCAGGTACTCTGTAAAACCTGTCAGGTTTTCTGGGAGCTGGAGTTAAAGTGTCTGGGGTCAGGCTAGATTCCAAGAAGGCATCATCTACAATGTCCAGAACAGGAGGGATAGCTAAAGGCCTGTGTTGAGGGAGGAGTAAGAATTCCCTAAGCCTCTTTTTGGAGTCAGAGCAATCCTGGCTTTCCCAGCGGAAATGCTCCCTAAGTGTGTGAAGGTTTCACCAAAAGAAAAATTTTATGGAGGGGAAGCAGAGGGAATGGAATCCTCTGCATCAGAATCCTCATAGGTAGATAAAGGCAAATCCTGGTACTCAGAAGAAACAGAAATTTCAGAATCCTCATCAGAAGAATCAGAAGGGAAATCAGTTCTAGGTCTCAGAGGGGGAAGGCTGGCTTCCCCTAATTAAAGTAATAAGGTCTTCAGCCATTCTAAGCATTTTTTTAGGCATATGGGCCTGCCCATGCGGTTTGGACGTCAGTTTTCTGGGCGTGGATCGAGTTTTAGGCCTTGAAGAAGATAGTATTGGTTTAAAATGCAAATCTATAGGCCTGAATACACCCTCAGAAGCCAGAGCTTGCACAGCGGCTCTGGACCCATCCAAGGTAGAGTCATCCACAGGTTCCATAGTCGAAGCATCTCGCAGCATACCAGACTCCGAATGGGTCTCAGTAGACGCCTGCAAATCTGAAGTAGTGGATATCAGGGGCTGCGAAAGCGCCTCACTGAGTACTGGCAAACTGGCGACTAGCTTAACAGAAGCGCTGTCGGCAGTTTTGGACCTATGCGGTCGCTGTCTTTATCCTTACATTTTTTTGGAATATCAGTAGTCGGATGGCTTACCAAAGCTATTTCTGGATAGTTAAACAGAGTCCCAAAATAATTTGTGGCGAAAATATACTGACGACTAATAGTTCGGGGGTTGAATAAAGCACAAAACCGACAGTGAGGGACGTCATGGTCTGGGCCTAAGCAAGGAATGCAGTATGAATAAAAATCTTTATGAGGTATTTGCTTTCCACAAGTAAAACAATTGTTAACTTTTACTGACATCGGTTAAAAGCAAGAAAAAGGATCCCCAACGAGGTACTTAGCTTTTTTCGAAGACTTCGGTTCCAAGACTCAAACGGAAATTTCAGGAGTCGGTCAACCGGCACTTGCAAACTGCTTCTGCTTCAGGCACCACGCGGCAAGAAAGACTGATGTAATGGCATTGGCTGCATGTTTTATACCCCTGACGACCCGACGTCATGGAAGAAGGGACAGAATCCGACACAGAAATCCAAGACTCTGGTATTCAGGCCGGCTGAGGTCTACCTGCAGTCAGATAACCCAAATGTAATGACTGCAACAGTGAAACACGAACATCCAGGCTAATTTGCTGATCACTGGGGAAGTGGTCTACCTTTCTCCCCTTGGGAGCCTTCTGAGCCCACAGTCATTGCCTACCAAGGGGAAGGCGGCATCTGTGCTCCAATTTCCCCTCAAACACATCATGCAAATGTAAAATGGCAGAACGAGCTCAGCAGTCTTGGAACTCCACTAACTAAAAAACTAGAGCTCCCACTAGGGCTAACTATGTGCAAGGTCAGAAGTTCTTCCATCTCCTAAGATAAGTGAGCTTGCCAGTGGATGCTCACTCCCATCCTCCACAGCTAATTCTTACATGGCCCCAAGTCACAAACAGAACTCGGTTGCCTGTTGCACAGTCAGGGTTTTATCCCTCTATGCCTTAGCACTGAATGTGTGCAGCAAAGCCTTGGTGGTAGCTACAAACAGCAGCTAGGTGCACTTTTGCAGCAGAACAGCAGCCTGTGTGGAATATTTTACAAAGATACTCTAGCACTGATAGACTGGAGCCATGTAGGAATTCAAACCTTTGAAACAACCCAAACATTAGACTTAGAAAGACATTGACAAATACCTTGGCAATCATTAACCTTTTGGGCAAAGATAAGAATTTGGACTCTTCTGGACAGGTACTAAAGGATGTAATGATTAGTGTAACTAGTGAAACCATACAGATAGTCAAAGTGTTGATCCACGTACAGATATATATCCACGCAGAGTCAGAGACGCAGAGTCAGAGACGCAGAGTCAGAGACGCAGAGTCAGAGACGCAGAGTCAGAGACGCAGAGTCAGAGACGCAGAGTCAGAGACACAGAGTCAGAGACACAGAGTCAGAGACACAGAGTCAGAGACACAGAGTCAGAGACTATGGTGGGCAGAGGCCTGTGTGCCAACAGCTACGCCAATATGTTTCAAGCTCAATGGGAGGAAGATATGTTATTTCCTCGGGCTGAGTTCAAAGAATATGTTTTGTTCTATAGGCGTTTCGTGGATGATTTGTTTATTTTGTGGAAAGGGTCTCATTTAGAATTTAACAGCTTTTTTTAAGGTTATGAATAGTTTAATGGAATTCTTAAAATTTACATATCAGTTTTCTTACACTTTTATAGAATATTTGGATGTATATGTTGAAAAGCTCGACCAAGGGATGATTAATACAGGTGTTTATTGTAAAACCTGTCACAGGAATGCTTTTCTTTTTAGGTCAAGCATGCATCCAGGTTATATCTTTAAAAATCTTGTTAGAGGACAAGGCATGAGGGCCTCCAGGATGAATTCCTCAGAGGCTGGGTTTTATGCGGAGCTAGCTAACATTGAAAAAAATTTGTTAGAGGGTACACCCAAATAGAGTTAGAAAAACAATGGGAGGACTTGGCTAACTTGAGAGAGACCAGAGCGAAACCATATTATGGCCCGTCTAACTCTGTTAAAGGTTCAGGGAAAGGTGATATTAACATTACTAAGATCCCATTACATTACTCCAGTGATACACGGTATGTCACAAAATTGTTTCAACAATACTGGCCCTATTTTGCTAGTCAATGATGATATTGGGGAAATAGGTAATGTTCCAAGGTTTAGAAATCATAAGAATCTGAAGAGACTTTTATGCACTGGTAATAGGGATTTGGAGAAGATAGATTTTGGTCATACTGAACCATGTGGCTCCTGTCATTTCTGTTGTTATATAAATACTATAGAGGTGTTTCATCATCCAGATTTAGATAAAGAGTTTTGGTTTAGAGGTGTACATAATCGTACGACTCCCCATGTGGTTTATTTAGCTGAGTGTGAATCATGTGGGGCTTTTTATGTAGGAAAAACCAATAGAGTATTACATGATAGAATGGGGGAACATTTATATAATATAAGAAAGAAGTCCCCTAATAATGCCCTGTCTAAACATGTTATGGAACAGGGAGTGCAACATACTTTTAGATTTAGGGTTATAGAGGCAAATGAGTGTAAGGGAGGGAGATGTTAGAACATATACTGAATATAGAGAAACATGCTGGATCATTATTTTGAAAGCAGATAGGGGTAAGGGCTTAAATGAGAGGGCATCCATTAGACCTGCCTTTAAAAGGAGGAGGTTGCATAAATAAATAAATATTGTGGTTGATGTTGTTAGATGCCATTTTATATGTATTTTATGTATTTATATATTTTGTGTCATGTTATGTTGATGTTAGACATTATTATATTATTATATCCGTGTGTTAAATTATACATCTTAGGTGCATATAGGCATGCAAGTTATAGGTCTGTGCTGAGTCTGTAGCTTTAATATTAGTTAATTGAATGATTGATGTTGTTCTGCCTATATATACATGTGTTTTTTGTTGTTATGGATTACTTGGTCTGAAGAAGCTCCTAAGTGAAAGCGCTTACCATCGATGAATAAATATGAGTTTTTTTATACAGAATTTTTGCTTCATTCCTACAGAATTTTTGCTTCATTCCTATGGACTGTTATATGCTGTTGCAGTTGTGACAAAGAGATTTATTTGGCCTGGTAGCTCCGTGAACTGTTTTTTGACTTTACCAATTGTGCTTCTGATTTTGTGTCACGGAGCTTTTATCACCAAGGTTTGCCAGTAGTTTTGTGTTTTTTTTATGACTTTTAGTAGAACTTTGGAGAGCAGAGGCAGAGGCGGAAAAGCATAGACGGATAGGTTTTTCCAGCTGAATAATAGAGCATCCACTTTCCAAGCTTGTGACTTCTTGTGCAGAATTTGTCCAACTGATAAATCTTTTTGCCTCACCCCAGAACTATGTCTGGATTCCCCCCATTTGTGTGTCAACATGTTGAAAATTTGTGGTTCCAGTTTCCATTCGTGTGGGTCCATAAGATTTCTGCTTAGTTTGTCTGCCAGAGTATTTAGCTTTCCTGGCAGGAAATGAGCTTATAGTTTTATTTGGTAGGTCAAGGCCATGTTCCACAATGCCATGGCTAGTCTGCAAAGGGGGTAGGAAAACTAGGAATGTGTACCCCCCTGCTTGTTTATGTACCACATAAAGTACAGTTTTGTACCTACCATAAATGTAGATGTCCGAACTGGATAGCATCTGCAGTCATAACAACTGGGTTGTCCTGTCGTCAGGCAGCCCTTCAGTCGGCCGGATTCCAAAGTCCGGGTCCGGCTTCGGCTGATGTCGCACTTTACCCGACGTCATCTCTGTTGGTCTTCGGGTATAAAAGCATCAGCCGACGCCATTTTCCTCAGTGTTTCTTGCCCCAGATGCCAGTAGCCCTCTTGAAGGCTAAAATTTGGATAGATGCCAATGTTTCCAAAAAGATAGAGGTAAACACAAAAATAAGCATGTATGTACATATATACAAACAAATACACCATAAAGACTCCCCACCAGCTAGCTATTAGGAGGGTAAACACCCTAGGAGTACCACAGAGGGGAAGGAGGGAGGGTAATCCTGACTGCAGATGCTATCCAGTTCGGACATCTACATTTATGGTAGGTACAAAACTGTACTATGTCCTTCATGGATGCATCTGCAGTCATAACAACTGGGTAGAATACCATAGCCAACTAGGGAGGAGGATAAAGTAGATTATGGTGTGTTTAGGATCCCTTGCAGTACAGCAGTGGCAAACCCTGCTCGGGATCTGGAATATAGAGGCAAATTATAATGCTTGGCAAATGTATGCACGGAGGTCCAAGTAGCCGCCTCAATAATGTCTTTGGTTGCCACTCCTCGTAAGAAGGCTGTGGTAGTGGCTGTTGCCCTTGTAGAATGAGGTCTTATGTTCTGTGGAATTGGTTTTCCATGGAAGGAGTAACAGAATCGTATGCAATTTCCTATCCATTTGGAGATTGTCTGTTTGGAAATAGCTTTTCCTTCCCTTCCTGTTGCATAGGCTACAAAAGTTGGTCAGTCTTTCTGCTATTTTTGTTCTGTCCAAGTAGTAGCGTAGCTGTCTATGTACATCCAAGGTATGCAGTATTCTTTCCCCTCTGTTTTGTGGGTTGGGAAAGAAGGTAGGTAGGTGGATTGCCTGGTTTAAAGACACTCTGGATACCACCTTAGGCATAAATGTAGGATTAGTCCTCATGGACACTCTATCTTGGTGGAAGATTAGGAAGGGTTGCACTGCCATTAAGGCCTGTAGTTCTGAAACCCTCCTTGCTGAAGTAATTGCCAGTAGGAAAGCAGTTTTCCATGACAGGTGTTGTAGGTCTGCTGTTGCTGCTGGTTCAAAGGGTGATAGTGTCAACTTTTCTAGCACAAAGTTTAAGTCCCAAGCTGGTAATGGTGGTTTCCTTGGAGGTTTTACATTCTTGATTCCTCTGAGGAACTGCCTGAGCAAAGGGTGCGAAAAACAGGTGGATCAAAGCTGTATTCTGCTGAAATAGCTGATGCATGTATCTTGATGGAGGAGTAGGACAGGCCTGAATGAAGAAGTTCGCCAGATACTCCAGAATGTTAGGCATATCTATGTTTGACACATCTTTTCCTCTTTCCGTACTCCAAATGACAAACCTTTTCCATTTTCCAGCATAGTTCCTTCTTGTTGAAGGTCTGCGTGCTTCAAGAATAATGTCTTTAACTCTTTGGGAAAGTTCTGGATTAGCTGCTGCTATGTGATGTTCCATGCAGTCAGTTGCAACGTTTTTAGGTTTGGATGTATGATGCTGTAGTTGTTCTGAGTTAACATCAAAGGCATCAGGGTATTGGCCACATATTGTTCGAGACATGCTCCTCAGCAGTGGGTACCAGTGTTGTCTTGGCCAGTTTGGAGCTATCAGGATTATCCTTGGACGTTCTTCCTTGATTTTTAGTAGTACTTTGTGTATCAAGGGAAGAGGTGGGAATGCATATGCTGTTAGGCCTTTCCAGCTGAAGGAGAGCGAATCCACTTTCCATGCTAGTGGGTGGAATGTCCTTGTGCAGAACTTTTTGAGCTGGTGATTGAGAGGTGATGCGAATAGATCTATCTGAGGCATTCCCCATTTCTTTGAGATGGTCTTGAAGATGTCCGGGTGCAGCTTCCATTCGTGGGCATCCGATGTGGTTCTGCTTAATATGTCTGCTAGAGTATTTTCTTTTCCGGGTACAAATATTGCGTGTAACTGCATGTTGTAGCTGAGTGCCAGGGTCCACAGCTCCAAAGTCATTCTGCATAGGGGTATGAATGAGTGCCTCCCTGTTTGTTGATGTACCACATGACTGTGGTGTTGTCTGTCCTTATCATCAACTGGCCCTCTTGGAGAAATGGTTTGAACTTTTGGATTGCCAGTTTTACTGCCAGCATTTCTTTTAGGTTGATGTGCAGGTGAAGTTGATCCTGTGTCCACAATCCTTGCACGCATTTGTCCAGCATGTGGGCCCCCCATCCTAGGTCTGAAGCGTCTGTTGTGATGGTCTGGCTTGCTTGACATCTGCGAAAGGGTAGGCCTGGGTTTGACTGACATGCCTGAGCCCACCATAGGAACTCCTGCTTTAAGCATGGAATTAGTGGGATTTCTGTTTCTAGGCTGTGTCTGTGTTGGGACCATAAATTCTTTAGGTACCACTGTAGTTTTCTCATATGTAGTCTGGCAAATGGGACCAAGATTATGCATGATGCCATGAAGCCCAAGGCCTGCAGTACTTTTCTTGCTGTTAACTTGTTCAGTTTTGTTAGTGCCAAGAAGTAAAGAGGGAGTTCTTTGTTTTTCTGTAGTCAGGAATGCCATTTGTTTTACTGTGTCCAATTCCGCCCAAGAATGTCCTTGTTTGGGATGGTATCAGCCTTGACTTTTGTAAATTGACTGTGTATCCCAGTGCTTGTAGCAAGTAAATGACCCTTTGTAAATCTGTTGTCAGCTTGCTTTTGTTGTCCCCTTGTAGCAGGCAGTCGTCCAGGTATGGGTAAATTTGAATTCCTGTAGTCTGCAATGGGCGATTACTGATGCCAGGCATTTTGTGAATACTCTGGGCGCAGTAGATAAGCCAAAGGGCAATGCTGAGAATTGATAGTGCTCTGATCCTGCAAGAAATCTGAGGTATCTTCTGCAGATTGGTCGAATGGGGACGTGCAGGTATGCCTCCTTGAGATCTAGAGTTACCAGCCAAGACTCCTTGCCCAGCATGGGAAGAAGTTGCTGTAGGGTCAGCATTTTGAATTTTGGGACAATGATGTATGTATTTAAGGTGGACAGGTCGAGAATTGGTCTCCAACTTTTTCCTTTCTTGGAACTAGGAATAGTCTGGAGTAGAACCCTTTCCTTGCTCTGCTGTTGGCACTCTTTCCACAGCTCTCATGTTTGCTAACTCCATTATCTGTTGTAGTGCCTCTGTTTTTGATTTGGAGGTAGATTTGGCATTCCTCTTTGACTGGTAAAGTGTGGAAGTGAAACCGTAACCTTGATCTATGGTTTGTAAAATCCACTTGTCTTTTGTTATGTAGTGCCAGTTCTTTGAAAATAAGGTTAACTTTCCGCCTAGAGGAGCTGCTATTTGTTCCCTGGTAGGCGGATTTAGGGTTAAGTCACTGTGGTTGTGCTGATGTAGTGGCAGTGGTTGTGTCTGTGCCTCTGTTGTTACCTTGCCACTGTCGTCCTCTGTAGGCACCTCCTCTGGATTGGTTTCTGCCTCTGGAACGTCTATTCCTGCCCCTTTGAAATTTTGTGGAGTCAGGAAAGGACCAATTTTGGCAGGCCAGTTCCTGCTAAACCTTGGGGTTGAACCTGCAAGAAATCTTTAACCGTTTGAACAGATTTTGCCTTTTCTTCCATTTTCTTCATAACCTGCTGGGCAGGTGTACCAAACAAACTTGTCTTATCCATAGGAGCATCTAGCAACTTAGCTTTAACATGATCCGGTAAAGCTTGCTCCTTTAGCCATGCATGCCTTCTTATCACTGTGCCAGTCATGGCTGATCTAAATGAAGCCTCCAGTGCATCATAGCCACATTTTAAGGAATGGTTGCTAACCTGTTGTATGTTATTTACCATTTCTAATACATATTTCTTATCAAGAGATTCATCAGTGGTTAGTTTTTAGTTAACTGATCAAGCATAAACTCTTGGTATTGTATCATGTGAAACTGACAGTTTAAAGCTCTAGCTGAGAGAGTAGCTGAAGTGTAGACCTTTTACCCCATCTGTCTAATGACCTTGCTTCCCTTTCAGAAGGAATAGGGTTTTAGCTATGGTCGGCTACTGCCTTGGGACCCTGGGATATAGTTTCGGGTCTGCAAGTGGGGCCTTGTAAAGGTGGTGATGAGTATCTGGCACCCTGTAAAATCTGTCTGGTTTGGCAGGGGCTGGGGTAAAGAATCTGGAGCGGAGCAGACATCATTGAAAGCATCATCCACCACAGAGAGAACAGGAGGTATAGCTAAGGGCCTGTGCTGTGGGAGGTGCAGAAAGGTCCTAAGTCTTTTCTGGAGTCTGAAAAATCCTGTTGCTGCCATTGGGACTGCTCTCATGGCATGTAAGGTTTCCCCAAAGGAGAATTCTTCTGGTGGGAAGCAGCTGGAATGGATTCTTCAGCATCAGAATCTTCAAAATTGGAGAAAGGAGCCTCTGGCTGGTCAGTTATGTCTGATTAAGTCAGCAGAATCATCAGAGGACACTGGCTCAGGGGCTCTGCCCTAGGTCTCTTCTCTGGGGCTGAGAGGCCCTGTCTGGGTGAGATTGAGATCCTCTAATTAATGAACTTAAATCTTCTGGCAAAGTAAGCATTTGAGAACTAGACGCGGGCCTGCTTGTGACGGGTTTAACAGGCACCGTCTTAGTAGTCTTGGCTGCTTTAGCCCTGGCGAAGGCCTTAATGGACATGGCTGCTGGAGGCCTAGCAGCACCACGTGCTGGGGTAGAGACATCCAAGGGAATGGTGTCTGATAAGTCAGTGGCAACCACCGTAGTGGATAAAATTTCTGAGGCCGATTCAAGAGTGGTAGCAGGGGCCTCAGTTGTAGAGATAGGTTCAGCTGTACTTTGATCAGTTTTCTCGGTTTCGGCCGAAACCGAGACACTCGCGGTTTGCTTAACCATGGTTTCGGCCGAAACCGCGGACCGCGAGTGTCGGTCTTTATCTTTGCGTTTTGGCAGATTGGGTAGTCGGAGGATCCGGCGGCATAATGTACGCAAAATCAGAACCGAAAACTGTTCTGCAAACTCCGACCGACGCCTAAGCGTTCGTCGGTTGAAAGAAGCACAGGCCGAACAGGCTGCTACGTCGTGGGCTGGGCCTAAACAAGGCAGACAATAAGAGTGGAAATCTTTATGAGGTATTTGTTTCCCACAGGTTAAACAATTATTAACTTTTTCTGACATCGGCTGAGGCAAGAAAGAGTCCCCAACGGGGTACTTAGCTTTAGAAGTCTTGAAGTAGTATTCGGTGAAGTAATCTCTGGATCCGACCGACCGGCACTTGCGAACAGCTTCTGCTTCGGGTGCCACGCGGCAAGAAAGACTGGGGAAAATGGCGTCGGCTGATGCTTTTATACCCGAAGACCAACAGAGATGACGTCGGGTGAAGTGCGACATCAGCCGAAGCCGGACCCGGACTTTGGAATCCGGCCGACTGAAGGGCTGCCTGACGACAGGACAACCCAGTTGTTATGACTGCAGATGCATCCATGAAGGACATCAAAGCTCATGGAAATCCTTGTGCGGAATCTGGAGGCCCCACTTACATTTCTCCTTTCTTGATGACATCAGCTATTTAAAAAGGGATCAACAGCAACCTAAGCCCAAGAGAAAAAATAAGAAGTTATGTACTCACCATAACGTTCCATGTTTGTTGTCCAATAACGTTCCATGTTTGTTGTCCATATCACCTTCATTCATTGCTGGTTGGTTTGGAATCAAGCATCGGTTCCAACTCGGCCTAATTCAAAAGCTCGAGAGCTTCTACTGGCTCAAGGCTATACCCTATCCAATGATGCACAGGGAAGGTTTCCCAGATCTTGTTTGCAATTAAAAGCATGACTATTCACCTATGATTAAACCAACAAGTCTGGACAAGACTCAGAAGAGATTCAGAGACTCCATAATCCAATTATAGTAAGAAGCTTCTGTCCGAACCTCCAGGAGAGAAGGCGGGTGAAGGAGGGTGGGACGCAAGAATGAAGGTGAGAGGGACAACAAACATGGAATGTTAAGGTGAGTACATAACTTCTTAATGTTATGTTGCCCTGTCTTACCTTCATTCATTGCTGGTTGGGACAGCATCCCTAGCACCTTCTTTCTTGGGTGGCTCAAGGGAACAAACTATTCAGAACAATGGACCCAAAGGAGGCCCTGTTCCTGGAGGCCAAATCTACTTTGTAATGAGTGATAAAGGTATGAGGCTTTACCCATGCAGCTGCTGCACAAATGGAATCCATAGGTAGCCTTGCCTGGAAGGCTGAAAAAGTTGAAATAGCTCTGGCAGAATGACATTTCACTTTTCCAGGGAGTTCTCTGTTCTGGAAAATGTGTAGGAGATGCACTCGGTAAGCCATTTAGAGAGGGTGACCTTTGAAATTGGGAGCCCCTTCTTTTCTGAGAAGGAAACAAACAGCTGGTCTGATTTTCTGAAATCTTTTTTTCTAGGCAGGTAGAAACACAATTGTCTGCATACGTCTAACTGATGTAACTTGTATTCTGCCTTGTTGCCATAATTAGGGAAAAAAAACTGGTAAGTCAATGGATTGGTAATAGATAGTCTTCTGACCACACTTCTGATAGGAAGGAAGGGTTAGTTCATAAGGAAATAATCTGTGCGAAAAGTTATGTATGGGGGGGGGGGCCTTATAGATAAATCTTGAAGTTCAGACACTCATCTAGCAGACGTTATGACAAACAATAGTGTTGTCTTTCATGACAAAAGCTTAAGGTTACATGATAAAGCAGGTTCAAAGGGAGATTGAATCAGAGCTGGAACAAAATTCAGGTCCCATGGTGTAGGAGGCTCTTTCACTGGAGGCCTTAGTAGGAATGTACCTTTCAAGAACACTTTGCAAAGTCTGTGGCCATTATCTTCATTCCCATTTCCCCTATATGGAAGTTTGATATGGCGGCCAGTTGAACACGAACCATAGCCACCGCAGAACCTTCGTTAAAAATTTCTGCTAAAAATTCTAACACTGCTGATACAGAGGCTGTAAAGGGATCAATGTGGTTGTTAAAAGCCCAGCGGGAGAATCTCTTCTGTTTACTAGAGTATAATTTTCTAGTTGAGGTCTTATGAAAGGAGATCAAAAAAAGAAGTTATGTACTCACCATAACGTTCCATGTTGGTAGTCCATCTCACCCTTCATTTGCTCTGACTCGGCAGATTTACAAGCTCGAAGACTTCTGGTTGGCTAGTGGTTAAGCAGGTATCCCATAGTGCACCAGTACAAACCCCAGATCTTGTTTGCTGCTCACTAGAAGAAATAACCATAACAGACAAACCAATACTAAAGAGTCTCCAACCAAAGATAACCAAATTATTATTATTATCTCCAGAGCTTCCAGGATGGGGGCAGGAGGGCAGGTTGGTAAAAATGAAGGGTGAGATGGACTACCAACATGGAAATAACTTCTTTATGTTGTGTAGTCCAATCTCACCTTCATTTTTACATATGGGACAGCGTCCCTAGCTCCTTATTCTTGGGCGGCTCACTGGAAAATACTCCTAAGCACCATGGAGCCAAAGGATGCTCTACCCCTGGAAGCTAAATCCAATTTGCAATTTGTAATAAAAGTGTGAGGGGAAGCCCACGTAGCTGCTGCACAAATATTATCAAGTGGGACCCTGGCTTGAAAGGCTGCAGAGGTAGACTGCGACCTGGCAGAATGAGCCTTGATCCTGCAGGGTAAAGGTTTGCCCTCCGAACTGTAGATAAAGCCTATGCAACTGGAAATCCAGTTAGATAGTGTCACTTTAGAAACTGGTAAGCCCAATCTGGAGTCAGAAAAGGAAATGAATAGTTAATCTGATTTCCTAAATTCCTTGGTCCGCTGTACATAATGTAGTTTTCTATGAGCATCCAGCTGATGAAAACGGTATTCAGCTGCATTACAGTGATTAGGGAAGAAAACTGGGAGTTCTATGGATTGATTTAAGGTAGCATGGGAACAAACTTTGGGGACAAAGGAGGGATTGGTATTCGGTGACACCCTGTCTTTGTGAAAGATCAAATAAGGTGGCTTAACAGACAAGGCTTGTAGCTCCGATACCAGTCTAGCTGACGTAACAGCTACCAAAAACAAAGTCTTCCAAGACAAAAATTTCAATGAAGATGAGTGGGAAGGTTCAAACTGGGGAGAAGTCAGTTTGGACAACACAAAATTGAAATCCCAAGAAGCCACAGGTTCTTGCAGCGGTGGTCTCAATAGAGTGGCTCCTTTCAAAAAGGTCTTGCATAGCTTATGAAACATTAAATTGGTATCCAGAAACCCTAATTGAAAATGAGAAATTGTCGCCAATTGGACTCTGATAGTGGCAGCGGCAGATCCTTGCTGGAAAAGCTTGGAGAGAAATTCCAAAATCACAGGGATAGAAGCAGTGTAGGGATCTACATTCATTTTCTGTGCCCAGATAGAAAATATTTTCCATTTACTGACATACAGCCTCCTAGTCGAAGGTTTATGGGAGGACATAAGAATATGTGATACTGATGATGATACATCATGAAGCCTGACTAGGGATGGAACTGGAGCAGCCACGCTGTCAATTTGAGGGTGTGGATTGAGGGATGTAATGAACCTGACATGTGAGTCAACAGATCTGAAGCTGGGTCCAGGATCGAAGGATCGTCCAGGAGAAGAGGGTTGAGGAAGGGGAACCAGACCTGACAAGCCCAGTAAGAAGCAATGAGGATCAACTTGCTTCCCAGCCGACTGGCTTTCTGAATCACTTTGGAAATGAGAGGAAATGGAGGAAAGGCAGACAAGTCCCATGGGCCAATCGTGAGCCAGAGCGCCTCTGGGCGTCTTCCTTGGAGGGGGAATGAGGGAAAAATAGCTGCTGCATTTGGCATTGACTGGACTGGCAAAAAGATCGCAGCAAGGCTGTCCCCATTTTCGGAAAATCTGTTCCGCTGTTTCCTGTTTCAGAGACCAATTGTGAGGCAGTAGAATCGCCCGGCTGAGCTTGTCGGCTATCACGTTGGTCATCCCTGTAATGTGCGTTGCAACCAGAAAGCGCTGGGAAGAAATAGCCCATTCCCAAACTCGCATGGCCTCTTGACAGAGTGGGTAAAATCTGGTACCGCACTGTTTGTTGATATACCAAACTACCAACATGCTGTCTGATTGCATCGCAATAGTCCCTACAGGAAGAAGACCTTGAAGTGCTTGCAATGCCAGAAGCACCACCTTTATCTCCAGAACACTGATATGTAGGTGAGCCTCGTGTTCTTGCCATGTGCCTTGGACAGTCCTGCCAAGATAATGCCCCCCCAAACAAAGGGGGCGCCAGTGATCAACTGGTTGGGAGCTATCCACCAAAGAAGGTCCTTCTTGCATGATTCCATCAGCGGGATAGGTTGATTCAGAGGGAGATATTGGAAGGACCGTTGGGAGGACAGAAGCCACTGGAGAATTCTCATGTGCAACCTGGCTAATGGTACTAATAGAATGGTGGAAGCCATAGTCCCAAGGAGCTGAAGAACCCGCTTCGCTTTGACTTTCCGCAACGGGAGAAAACGTTGAATTTGAGAGATTAAGTTTTGTGCCCTTTCGGCGGGGAGAGGAACTGTCATGTTCACAGTGTCTACCTCTGCGCCTATAAAATTCACAGATTGAGAGGGCAATAATGCAGATTTTTCCCAATTTATGGAGATCCCTAACTGAGCACAAAGTTGAATAGTGGCGTCCCTGTTTTGGAGCACAAAGTTGAATAGTGGCGTCCCTGTTTTGGAGGAGTAGATGCCTGGTGAGGGTGGTCAGGAGCCAGTCGTCCAAATACGGAAACACCTGGAATCCCCGATGTCTCAGGTGAGCTGTCACTACTGCAATGCACTTGGTGAACACCCTGGAGGCTGCGGTGAGACCACAGGGCAGAGCACGAAACTGATAGTGACTGGCTCCCAGCCGGAAGCGTAGATGGCTCCTGGACGCCTTGTCCATTTTTATATGGTAGTAGGCATCTTGAAGAGCTAGACAGCACATCCAATAGTCTTTCCCTAACAACAGGAGTATCGACTGCAGTGTTACCATCCGAAACTTGTCTTTCTTCACAGATTCATTTAATCTGCTGAGGTCCAATATTGGCCTCCAATCTCCGGTTCGTTTTGGTAGTAATAAGAACCTGGAGCAAGTTCCGGATCCTATCTGGTCTGCTGGGACAGACTGGATGACTCTTTTTAAGAGCAACTTGTTGATCTCCACAGCTGTCGGATCCCTGTGATTGGGTGGTACATCTGGGATCTTCTTGGGAACAAACAGTGGAAGAGAAAAGGGAACGATATAGCCTCTGGTAACAATTCTTTGTACCCACTTGTCTTGAGTGAGATTTAGCCAGGCTTCTGGATACAAACAAATGTGACCCCCGACCGGCCCCAGAGAAACGCAGTCATGCCCCACATCAGGAGTGCTGATAAGGCCGGCCCCAAAAGGAAACACAGCCTTGCTGGTATTGTGTACCTCCCCTGCCTCTAGGGCGACGTCTCCCATTTCCTCCTCTGCCTCTGGAGGGTTCACCCTGTGTGTCCAGAAAGACCCTCTGGGACTTTTTGAATCACATTTTATCGCCCCTTTGACCTTTGGGGTATGGCTGAGAGGGAACCGTAAAACGTACTCCCACTGCAGAAAGCGTCTTTCCTTCTTGCTCACACAGAGTAAGTGTATCCTTCACCTTAGAACCAAACAATGAGGAACCATCAAATGGGGCGTTGGTGAAAGTAGACATGGAGGAGTTAACTATAGAATTTAAGGTGGACAACTGAGCAGAAATCTTGTCAGGGACTCCCTCAGTACACGCACCTTGTACAGAATCTCCTAACTCCTTGAAGAGATCCCTCTGCAATCTCATGAAGTGAGATAGTTCAACGATCGAAGGGTAAATGCCACTGAACTAAAAATACGCTTCCCAAATCTGTCCATCTGTTTAGAATCCTTGTTTGGCAGATGAACAGAGGAAGAAGTCTCCGCCAGCTCCTTCTTTGTGGCCGCCAACACAACCATGGCATCTATGGGAATGCTCTTAGACAAAAACTCTTTACCAGGAGGGGCAGACAGAAACTTATTAGGTCTCCTGGGGACTGGCTCCACGGCATCAGGAGTATCCCACACCTTTTGACTAACTAGATCCATCAGTTCATCAAAAGGTGGAGACACCCAAGAGGCAGAAGGTTGAGACCCGAAAGCCTTCAGGTACACCGACTCCTCATCAGAAGGATTGACAGTGGGCCAGTCGCACCTCTGCTTAAGGAGCTCCAGGATGTACACAAAGGAGACATCATCAGAGGACGACTTGGGGGACACTTCAGACTCCTAGAGGTCAGTGTCCGATGTCAAAGACTCATCCTGGGAGTTAAAATGCTTCCTCTTACATAACCTCTTCCGGGGAGGAGCCTCGAAAGGACATTCCAGGGAGGCCTCAGAAGAGTGGGGGCCATCAGCCGATGGCTCCTGAGGCTGAGGGTCTCTGCGGTCTCCGGAGAGAGTAGGGGGCTGAGACCGAGGTGGGTACACTCGGGGGAGGGAAGAGTGCTGGTACCACAGGTAAGAGCTGGAGAATGAGACAGCACGCTGATCATTTCAAACGTTGACCTCTCCGGCTCTGAAGACCTCCTCCGCTCCGAAGAGACAAAGGTTGACAGAGAGAGCAGTCGGCTCCGAGGAGGGTCCAAGCTCACCCTGGCCAATGTACTGAGAGGAAGGCTCGGAACCGAAGATAGATTCCAACCCTCCCTGTCGGTGCAGACAGGAGAGCTTCGGCCCCTGGACATGACGGACGGCACAGAGCGTGTTGGAGCCGAACCCAGCTCCAAAGCAGCGACAAAGGGAGCTGGAACCGATAGTTTCTCCAGTGGCACCAAGCACTCCGGCTCCAAAGGGCCAACATGGCTCGGAGGAGGAATAGCAGACAAGGGTAAAGCTGGATCGAGTGGCTCCGGAGCAGACTGGGTCGGAGCCAGCAATAATTTTGGTAAAGCAGACGACTTCAAGAGTCTCAACACTACCCTCTCCACATCTTCTGAAAGGCTCCTGGAAGATCTGGAAGACATAATAGGGGATCTTGACCTAGGGGGCACTGGAGACTTCAGTAACACTGAAACCAGTAGGGAATCGACAGACCGGCTCCGAGTAGCAGATTTAACTGCCGATTCAATAGGTTCAGGGGTCGGCTCCTAAACACTTGGAACCAACTCTGACACCATAATGGTGCTCTTCTTCGGCTCCGAAGGCTGTGGAGTCAAGGAGGCAGATTTTGACCGTTTACGAGGTGGCTCCGAGACACAAGCCGGTGCCGGAGAAGGCCTTTTTGAAGATTTAGATTTGTCAGACTTGGAGGAAGCCGAAGAACTGGATAGAACTTCCACAAAGTATGGTTTTAGTAGACCCTTGAGTATAAGCTTGATCTTTCTCTCCTGCAACACCCTAGGAAAGAAAGCATGGCAGAACAACTACGATTCCTGCAAGTGGATGGCCCCTAAACAGTAGACACAGCTACTGTGGCCATCCGTTAAAGACATCTTTTGGGAGCATTTCATGCACTTCTTAAAATCCGAACGTTTGTGCTCCTTGCTCTCTTCAGACATTCCACACACATGCAACACCCAGGAAAGAAAGAAGAAGAAGGGGAGAGGACTAGGTCCTCTAACTAAAATGGGCCTAGCCCTACAGAAGGAAGTACCACGAGGACTAGGTCCTCTAACTTAAACGGGACTAGCCCGGTGGAACAGAAAGCTAGGTCTTCTAATTTAAACAGACCAGAAAAGGGAAAAACTCATGCACACAGAAGCTGCAATGACTCTATTTAGTAAAAACTTAATACTAATAACAACTATCATACTAGGGCAGGAAACTCCAACCCTAAGTAATTAACAAGCGGATCCTCGCCAGAAATACAATCCCTGAAGAAACTAAGCTGACTGTCAAAAGGAGACCCAATAACAGTTAGAAACAACAACAGGAGCCCCTGTTAACTACCAGTGGAAAACCGCCAAAAACTAACACTCTACCTGATAGAGGAAAAAAAACAAGGCCCAACGGCGCCTACAAGGAACTCTAAACTGGCACACAGGACACCAGACTAACAATAAGTTTAAACTAAGATTGCACAAAAGGGCAAACAACACAACTACCTAGGATAATGGCAACCCTAACAACACAATATTAACTCTAATACTATATATGTAAATAGAAAGAATTTGACACTTAGCCAGAGCCAAGACAAGCACGACCGAACTCGACGCAGCAAACTAGATCTGGGGTTTGTACTGGTGCACTATGGGATACCTGCTTAGCCACGAGCCAACCAGAAGTCTTCAAGCTTGTAAATCGGCTGGGTCGTAGCAGAGGATCGGCTCCAAACCCATATGCAAAAATGAAGGTGAAATTGGACTACACAACATTATGTCTTACTGCAGGGGAGATATCAGGGAGCCTGGCTATTGATGGAACTGCAGCAGTCAAGCAGTCAACTTTAGGATTTGTATACATGGATGGAACACCCCCAACGAATAAATCAGAAGATCTGGAACTGGGTGCAAAATCCACAGTTTCACCTGGAGATGGGGCCACAGAAAGGGGAAACAAATCTGAAGAGGCCAGTATGGAGCAATGAGTATCATGGTGCTTCTCAACGTGCTGGCTTTCTGAAGAACCTTCAGGATCGAGGGAAAATGTGGGAAGGCGTAAAGGAGACCTGGGGGCCAATCATGTACAAGTGCATCCCTTGGTGACTGTCCCGGAGGGGGAATCAGGGCAAAGTAGCTCCTGCATTTGGCATTCATGGACATGACAAAAAGAGGTCACAGCAAGGCTTGCCCCATTAGAGGAAAATTTCTTCCGCCATTTCCTGTTTCAGGGACCACTCATGGGGCACCAGAATAGCCCTGTTGAGTTTGTTCGCAATCACGCTGGATTTCCCCCGAGATCTGCATTGCTATCAGAAAACATTAAGAGACTGCCCACTGCCATACCCCCTGTGCCTCTCAACATAGGGGTTGGGATTTGGTTCCTCCTTGCTTGTTTATGTACCACACAACTGACATGTCTGCCTGAATTGCAATTGTCCCTATTGGAAGAGAGTCCTGAAATCCTCGCAACACGAACAGCACCACTCATCTCTAGGACATTTATATGCAAGTGGTTCTCTTATTCCTGCCAGATGCCCTGGGCAGTCTTTCCCAGATAATGCCCTCCCCACCCTAACTGAGAAGCGTCCGTAGTCACTGTGGCTACTGGTTGAGGGAAGACAGTCGGCCATAGTCAACTGAGTCATATGAAGGCACTAAAGTAGATCCTTTTTGCATGATTCTGTGATTATGATCTTGTATAATAGTGGTAGATCTTGCATGGGCCACTGGGAAAAAGCAGTCATTGAAGAACTTTCATGTGTAAATATGCAAATGTGCAAATGTGCTAGAGGTACCAAAATAATTGCAGCCGCCATGGTACCCAGAATCTGTTTAAAAGATTCTCGATTTGATGGTGAAGGGACAATCATCTTGGGGAGAAGTCTGGCCACCATTTTTCTCGAGTCTAATTCAGTCCCGAAGAAAATAAGATGTCGAAGGCAACAAGGCAGATTTTTTGAAGTTTACCGTAACGCCCAGTTGGGAACACAGATGAATGGTTTTGTCCCTCGCTTTTATTAGTAGATGCTTGGTGGTGATGGTTAGGAGCCAGTCATCTAGGTATGGAAACACACGGAATCCTTGATGCCTCAAGTGAGCCATAACCACTGCCATGCATTTGAACACACTGGGGGCTGTTGTAAGACCAAAGGGCAGGGCTCAAAACTGGTAATGACTGGTTCCCAGCCAAAAGCGCAAATGTCTCCTGGATCGCCTGTCCATTTTTATGTGGTAGTATGCATCCTGGAGATCTATCGAGCACATCCACTAGTCTTTTCCCAGAAAGGGAAATATCGACTGCAGTGTCACTATCCGGAACTTTGACTTCTTCAAAGACTTGTTTAGTCTGCTGAGATCCAGAATCTGCCTCCAGTCCACTGTCGTTTTTGGTACTAAAAAGAACCTTGAGTAATTTCCGGATCCAATTTGGTCTGCGTGGACATTTTGGAAGACCATTTTTTCTAGCAACTTTTGTACCACTAAAGTTGTACAATCCTTTGACTGGGTGGAACATCTGGGACCAACTGTTTCTCTGAAGGGGGACTGGAAAAGGGAATATAATAATCTGTGGATATGACCATTTGTACCCATTTGTCTTGTGTAACTTCTAGCCAGGCATTTGGGTACAATAAGCGACCCCCGACTGCCTCCAGAGATGGACAGACGGGCCTCCTCTCAGAAGCGCTGAAAGGGCTTTCTAAGGAAGGAGCCCGTCACCCTGGCTCTGCATGCCCCCTCTGGCGCGAGGTCGGCATCTTCCATTGTTACTTCCCCCTCTGCCCCTATGGGAAGAATCACCACGTGCATCAGGAAAACCTCTTTGGAACTTACGGAACCACATTTTCCCCCCTTCTGACTTTTGGGATAAGGTCTAGTGGGGAGGGAAAAACAGACTCCCACAGGTGACAGTCTTTCTCCTCCTGTTCTCTTTAGCTTTAGGCCTGAACAAGGAAAAGCAATGGAAGGGGGCATTAATGAAGGAAGACTTTAAGGGTTCAGCAAACTTATATAAGTGCATCCAGGAATGTCTCCTTAAAGAAATTCCTGTACCCACTCTGCCCTGCTCGCCCCATTGGCTGCATAAGAAATCAGTCACATGGAGGAGTTTACCACAGAGTTTAAGCTGGAAAGCTGCGAGGAAACCTTGTCTGAAACCCCTGCAACTATAGTAACTTGTAGGGCATCTCCTAGCTCTTTCAGTAGATCCCTCTGTAGTCTCGTAAAATGGGTCAGGTAAGCCAGCAATCTAAGTGTAAAGGAGACTGAAAAAAAAAACGCTTTCCATATCTGTCCATCGTTCAAGACTCTTTGTTCGGTAGACGAACAGAGGTGGAAGACTCTGACAATTCCTTCTTTGTGGCTGCCGCCACCACCATAGCATCTACTGGGACGCCCTTGCTGAGGAATTCCTTTTCAGAAGGTGTTGTAATGAATTTATTTGACCTCCTCGGAACAGGTGCCATTAACTCCAGCGAGCCCACGCCTTCCGACTTATTACATTCATCAACTGATCAAAAGGCGGACTCACCCAAGAGGTGGAGGGGCGAGACCAAAGTTTCCAGGAACACCAACTCGTCCTCAGAAGGACTGGTGAAATTCCAGCCACACCTCTGCTTAATCTCCAGAATGTCTGCAAAGGAGACATCTTCAGAGGGGACCGTGGGGACCCTTCTGACTGATCCAGATTGGTGTCTGAGGTGATGGACTCTTCCGGGGAGTCTATGGGCTTCCTCTTGCACAATCTCTTCTGAGGGACATCCTCCAAGGGGTACTCTGAGGAAGTTTCAGGAGAGAGAGTTTCATCCACAGGGGCCTCCTGGGGCTTAGGGTCTCTGCGCTTGGAGGGGGAGCGATGGAGCCAAGACCAACACAGGCACTTTTGGGGGAAAGAGTACTTGAACCAGAGAGTGAAGCAGTCTGAAGTGACAGCACTCTCCATCAGCTCAAAAGCCCCCTCGCCCCACACCGAGGAGGTCTCT
>NC_056737.1:224362979-224469517 GCF_019279795.1 Protopterus annectens
AGGTCTAGCTGCAGTACCAAACCTCTGGCTAAAAGCATTAATGTCTTTACACATAAGGTTTATCCCAGAGTACGAATTACTTAGAAGTGCATCATGAACAGACACCAACCCGGTTACCACAAAAAATTAATACACCTCCTCAAAAGTGAACCTGCAAGCCATACCCAAACTACAGACAAATAACTTGCTTTTGGATGATGCATACTATACACCGAATGCAGATAGAGTTTATAGTCATAAGAACTCAATTATGGTAATAGAACAAAAGTACAAAAAAAGGCATATGGAACAAAGTATAATTTGTTGCTAAATAAAGCCATAACAGAGAATTGTAAGAAGGGGATATAGCATGGACAGACTACAAATAAACATTTGACAGCATCCTACATTCATAGATAAATGCTTACAGATGTGTAAGATATACCCAATATTGGTCAACTACATTACAGAAATCATGAAACAGTGGCAAACCACTTTGAAGAGGAGCCATGACAAAGGGCAATTTATTATTCTAGGGATAAAAATTCAAAGGGGGATATTCTAGGGAGATTCTTTGTCATCACTACTGTTTTGTCTTGTCCTTAACCCATTAAGCTGTTTACTTAATGGATTAGGCTATGGTTACAATAAGACTCCAAGAAAACAACCTTGTTTAAAAATTTCCTCATCTACTTTTTGTGGATGACGTAAAACTGTACAGTTCATTAAGAGTTGAAAGCACAACAACAAATGGTTAAAACGGGTAATTAAATCTTCAGCCATCTTAAGCATCTGTTTCTTAGGCATGGGGCCTTGACCTGTAGACTGATGAACAGTTTTCTTAGGCTTTAAAGGAGTTTTAAGCTTAGCATAAGATTTAATGGCGAGTGTAGTCTGTCTGAAGACACCTTCTGCAACCGAAGGTGTTTCCTCTGCACCGGAGTCGGTAGATGGCTGCGTCGGCCTAGTAGACTCCGCTTGGGAGTCGGCAGCTGTCTAGGGTTCCAGCTCTGCGGTCATCAGGGGCCTCACTGAAAACCGGAGAACCGGCGACAGGCCCAGCTGAGGCCTCGGGGTTTGGCTTATTCCTAGGCTGCCTGTCCTTATCCTTGCGTTTTTTATGAATTGCGGTCATCGGCTGCTCAGACGGCATGATATAATTAAATTTCCTACCAAAATAATGCCGTGCGAAGTCAAAACGGCATTTGATAGTGCGTTTATTAAACCTAGCACAAAACCGACAACCTGTGACGTCATGGTCTGGGCCTAGGAAAGGAATACAATAGGAATGGAAGTCCTTATGAGGTATTTGCTTCCCACAAGAAATGCAATTCTTAACTTTTTCTGACATCGGACTGAGGCAAGAAAATGCTCCCCAACGGGGTACTTAGCTTTATTGAAGACTTCGGACTGAAATTCAAATTGAAAATCTCAGGTGTCGGCCGACCGGCACTTGCAAACTGCTTCTGCTTCGGGCACCGCGCGGCAAGAAAGACTGAAGAAAATGGCGTCGGCTACCTCTTATATACCTCTGGTGCACTGACGTCAGGGAAGAAGCGACAGCAACCGACGCCGGACTAAGACTTTGGAATTCGGGCCGACTGTGGGACCGCCTGATGGCAGGATAACCCAAGTGTGATGACTGCAGCAGGGTAACACGATGAACATCTGTACAGTTCATTAAATAAGGAGTTGAAAGCATAACAAATGGTTAAAACTTTGTCATATAAGAATGACACCTGGTCTTTACAAATGTTAAAAAGCAACATTTAAAACTGGGCATCTGCAGCACCAAGAAAATATTAACCAGGGACAGGAATGTGCTATAAAGGAACTTGAGCAAGAGAGAGTCTATAAATATTCAGGAATTGATAAAAGATTGACAATAAAAACATGAACAAATGCAAACACAGCTCAGTAAAGAATACTTCAAATACTAAACCAGATACTGAAAACTGCCTTGATATCTAGGAATGAAGTCCAAGCTACAAATAAATGTGCTCTTACTGTTCTAACTTAACAGTTTTGGAGTGATCAAAAGGCCCCAAAAAAAAGTGAACTGACTGAGCAGTAAAACAAGCAAAATGTTTCTGACTTACCAAATGATAAATAAAAATCATTACATATAAATATTATATATTTCACATTCTGAAGCAGGTACAGGCCTCTTCAAAACTGATTACATGTACAGATCGGCAATCACTGGACTGCGTATACATCTGCTAGCCTCATTAGATGCAAATAAAGTGAAAGTTTTAAATTAGTAGTGAGGGTCGCGGTGGTGCAGCAGTTAGCGTTGTCGCCTCACAGAAAGAGGTTCTCCCATTCGATAATCAGCTGGACCGCCTTCTGTGTGGAGTCTGCATGTCCTCCCACGGCCGAATAACTTCTAAAGACATGCAGGTAGGTGCGTGAATGGGTGTGCCTTTTTTGAAGGATGGGCATCAGGCTGGCAACTCGGCAAAGTAAAAATCCACTGCCAATCATTAGCGGACCAGGTTCCGCTGTGGTGACCCCTAACTGGGAAAAGCTGAAAGACTTTTAATTAGGATAACATCTATGTCTGGTTTAGCAGATGCATTTCAGTATCAAGTGGGAATGGAAATCAAACCAGAAGTAGATCAACATCATACAGCAAATGCATGTGCCAAAAAACAAATGAAAGAATATAAGGATCAGATAAGAAGGAAAGAAATGTGGAAAAAACTGCGGTGGTGGTGCTGCGGTAGCATTGTCGCCTCATAGCAAGACGTTGTCCCGTTCGATTCTCAGCTAGAGCATCTTCTGTGTGGAGGCATACGTGAATGGGGCATGCCTTCGTTGAAGGTTGTGCGTCAGGGCTGGTAACCCGGTACGTAAAAATCCACTACCAATCATTAGCGCTGTGGCGACCCCTAACTGGGAAAAGCCGAAAGACAAACAAATAGTGGCAAGTACATCAATCTCCTGGAACAACTTCATGTTGACCAAAATCTGATGCAGGAATGTTTAACTATAGGTGAGCTAAAATCAAAAGATGAAAGGTCAATAATGGTGGCCGAGGACAGTGGACTACGTACATGTTGCTTTACAAAAATCCAATTAAAGAGTGGGAGCATTAGGCAAATGTAGGTTCAGTCAGTTAAAAAAAAAAAAAAAAAAAAAATGGAAATAGTCGCACATCTTGTTGCTAGGTGTGTTACAACAATGGCAGAGGACCTGTATGCTGAAAGGTACAATAATGTGCAAGACTAATGCATTGGGGATTATGCAAACATTACAATACACAAGTAGCTGAGAAGCACTGGAAACATGAACCAACAAAGCCTTAGAGAGACTGATGAAGGGTATATCATACAGCATCACCCATTACCAATAGTTCAAAAAAGAGGCGCAAGAAAACAAGGAACATTAGTCCATGAAAAGACAAAACCAGCAGTGATCAATGAAGTTGCTACACATGGTGATTATTCTTGCTTTCAGAGAGAAACAAAGTCATAAAATATCAGGACTTGCAGGCATAAACGAGAGCAATGTTGAAGAAAGATAATCGAACAGTTCCGACAGTAAGCAGTAGGAGTAATGGGTCTAATATAAAAAATTTGCGGTTGTACTGGGACACTAACACGTGCGACCCCACTATGAATTAAAGGAGGAGGCAATTCTGGGCAAACTGCAGGTGCTGAAAAGAGCACACTCAGCTAACATCAAGGATTTAAACAAAAAGTACAGTTGTGTACGCTTATCATAAATGTAGATGTTAGAGTGTATTCACTGTTGCAGTCATTACATTTGGGTTATCTGCCTGCAGGTAGCCCTCAGCTGGCCTGAATATCAAAGTCTTGGATCCCTGCATCGGATGCTGTCCCTTCTTCCATGACGTCAGGTCGTCAGGAATATAAAACATGCAGCCGATGCCATTACTTCAGTTTTTCTTGCCCCAGATGTCAGGTGCCCCCATAATGGGAAGCAATTATATGTTAGGTTACACCTCCAACAAAAAGCAAATACACCAGAAAGCTGTAATGCACTAAACAAGAGGAAATGTATAGCCAAGAGAAGTCAGGGGGCTGGACGGAGGGTAACCAGGACTGCAACAGTGAATACACTCGAACATCTGCATTTAAGGTAAGTGTACACAACTGTACTATGTTCTTCATATTTCACTGTTGCAGTCATTACATTTGGGTAGATTCCCAAAGCTAAGGAAGGGAGGAGGAAGTTTGAGAGCATTAGGACCAGCTATTAAGCCCTGCACGACTGCAATGGCAAAACTAGCTCTGGATTTAGAAAAAATAGGCATGTGGTAATGTTTGGTAATTGTTTGAATTCTTTTGATTGTTTTTCACTGTTAGCTACTAGTATGTTAATGGAGCTTTTCTCCTCGGGCCTCTGCTGAAAATGGACAGGGATCCAGCCAGACCAGCCCGGTTAACAAATGTAAAATAAAATAAATAAATAAATAAAATAAATTTGGTGAAGTTATGTACTGAGCTCCAGGTAGCAGCTTCTAGGATGCCCCTGGTAGGGACACCTCTGAGAAAGGCTGTAGAGGTAGAAGCAGCCCTACTGGAATGTGATCTTATCCCTTGTGGAGTAGGTTTACCATGGTGCTTATAGCAGAAATGAATGCAATGGCCTATCCATTTAGAAATGGTTTGCTTTGAAATAGCCTTCCCCTCTGCCCCTGCAGCAAAGCCAACTAGCAGCTGTTCAGATTTTCTGAGAGGCTTTGTCCTGTCCAAATAAAATCTAAGTTGTCTGTGCACATTCTCCTTTGTTCTGTAGATTAGGGAAAAAAGTAGGCAAATGAATTAAGGGCCACACTAGACACCATCTTGGGCATAAAGGAAGGATTGCTCCTGAGGGGCACCCTGTCTGCATGGAAGATGCTGAAGGGCTCCAATGCCATGAGTGTCTGTAATTCACACTCTTCTTGCTGAAGTGATGGCCAGAAGGAAGGCTGTTTTCCAAGAAAGGAATTTCAACTCTGCAGTTGCAGCTGGCTCAAAAGGAGATAGAGAGAGCTTTTCCAATACAAAGTTAAGGTCCCAGGCTGGAGTAGGGGCTCTCCTGGGTGGTCTTAAATTTTTGGCCCCTCTGAGGAACTGCTTTAGCAGCGGGTGAGAGAAGAGAGGTGGGTTCAGTATTATAATGTGCTTAAATGGCAAAGGCATGAATTTTAACTGACAAGAAGGAAAGGCCCTTGTGCAGCATCTCTTAAGTACTGAAGAATATGCGGTAAGCTGGGCACCTTTGTGCCCATCCCGAGTCTGGCTCCAGGAACATTATATTTTCCACTTGCAGCATAGGATTTCCTAGTACTAGGCCTCCTTGCCTCCAGAATTACATCTAGCACCTGCTTACTGAGGGATACTATTGATGAGCTCAAGGAATTAGCCAGGCTGCAAGGTCCAGGGTTTGAAGCTGAGGGTGCAGAATCTGGCCCTCCTGCTGGGACAGCAGGGAAGGGGTCTGAGGCAGGTGCCATGGTTCCAGCAGTGACATACTGCGCAAGAGGGGGTACCAGTGCTGGCGTGCCCAGTCTGGTGCAATCAATATTGTCCTTTTTGATCTTTAGCAGAACTTTAGAGAGAAGAGGCAGAGGGGGGAAAGGCATAAACTGAGAGGCTTTCCCAGGTGAAGAACAAGGCATAGACTTTCCAAGCTTGACTTGAAGGCTGTCAGGGAATTCTGTACAGCTAACATTTCTTTTTGAGTGACATGCAGGTGCATCTGACTCTGGCTCCATTTGCCCTGAATGCACTTCCCTGCCAAGTGAGCCCCACATGCATAGTCTGAGTAGTCTACCGTTAGTGTTTGGGTGGCAGGGGGTAGAGTAAATGGGTTCTCCTTGTTGTGGTAGCAGGCCTCTGCCCACCAAAGGAACTCTGTCTTTATGCAAGGAATGATAGGAATAATTGATTCCAGGTCCCGAGAATGGTGACACCATAGGCTTTTTAGATACCATTGTAGTTTCCTCGTATGCAGTCTTGCAAATGGAATTAGTAGAATGCAGGCGGCCATGAACCCCAGTGCTTGCAGGATTTTCCTTGCAGATAAATGGGTCTTTGTGGCCAGTAGTTTGAAGTAGGCTATCAAATAAACTTGTTTCGCTGGCGTGAGGTAACCCATCTGGGAAGTTGTGTTCAAGCTTGTTCCAAGGAATACAATTTGTTGGCAGGGTACTAAATGAGATTTCTTTTAGTTTATGGTGTACCCCAATGAGTTTAGAGGTTTCTTTACAAACGGCAGATGTTTTAGTAGCATGTCCTAGCTTTCTGCCTGAATTAGACAATCGTCCAGGTATGGGTATATTTGAATATTTCTTTGCCTGCAAAATGCAATGACTGGAGCTAGGCACTTTGTGAATACCCTGGGCGCAGTAGATAAGCCAAAGGGAAGTGCAGAGAAAGTACAGTTTTGTACCTACCATAAATGTAGATGTCCGAACTGGATAGCATCTGCAGTCATAACAAGTGGGTTGTCCTGTCGTCAGGCAGCCCTGCGCAGTCGGTTGTGTCCTGTGCCGTCGAGCAGCCCATCAGGCCGGATTCCAAAGTCGGTCGGCTGATGTCGCCTCACCCGCATCTCTGTTGGTCTGCATCAGCCGACGCCATTTTCCTCAGTGTTTCTTGCCCCAGATGCCAGTAGCCCTCTTGCAGGCTAAAATTTGGATAGATGCCAATGTTTCCAAATAGATAGAGGTAAACACAACAATAAGCATATATGTACATATATACAAACAAATACACCATAAAAGACTCCCCCCCAACAGCTAGCTATTAGGAGGGTAAACACCCTAGGAGTACCACAGAGGGAAGGAGGACATTTATGGTAGGTACAAAACTGTACTATGTCCTTCATGGATGCATCTGCAGTCATAGAATACCATAGCCAACTAGGGAGGAGGATAAAAGTAGATTATGGTGTGTTTAGGATCCCTTGCAGTACAGCAGTGGCAAACCCTGCTCGGGATCTGGAATATAGAGGCAAATTATAATGCTTGGCAAATGTATGCACGGAGGTCCAAGTAGCCGCCTCAATAATGTCTTTGGTTGCCACAAGAAGGCTGTGGTAGTGGCTGTTGCTCTTGTAGAATGAGGTCTTATGTTCTGTGGAATTGGTTTTCCATGGAAGGAGTAACAGTATCGTATGCAATTTCCTATCCATTTGGAGATTGTCTGTTTGAAATAGCTTTTCCTTCCCTTCCTGTTGCATAGGCTACAAAAAGTTGGTCAGTCTTTCTGCTATTTTTTGTTCTGTCCAAGTAGTAGCGTAGCTGTCTATGTACATCCAAGGTATGCAGTATTCTTTCCCCTCTGTTTTGTGGGTTGGGAAAGAAGGTAGGTAGGTGGATTGCCTGGTTCAAAGATACTCTGGATACCACCTTGGGCATAAATGTAGGATTAGTCCTCATGGACACTCTATCTTGGTGGAAGATTAGGAAGGGTTGCACTGCCATTAAGGCCTGTAGTTCTGAAACCCTCCTTGCTGAAGTAATTGCCAGTAGGAAAGCAGTTTTCCATGACAGGTGTTGTAGGTCTGCTGTTGCTGCTGGTTCAAAGGGTGATAGTGTCAACTTTTCTAGCACAAAGTTTAAATCCCAAGCTGGTAATGGTGGTTTCCTTGGAGGTTTTACATTCTTGATTCCTCTGAGGAACTGCCTGAGCAAAGGGTGCGAAAAACAGGTGGATCAAAGCTGTATTCTGCTGAAATAGCTGATGCATGTATCTTGATGGAGGAGTAGGACAGGCCTGAATGAAGAAGTTGCCAGATACTCCAGAATGTTAGGCATATCTATGTTTGACACATCTTTTCCTCTTCGGTACTCCAAATGACAAACCTTTTCCATTTTCCAGCATAGTTCCTTCTTGTTGAAGGTCTGCTTCAAGAATAATGTCTTTAACTCTTTGAGAAAGTTCTGGATTAGCTGCTGCTATGTGATGTTCCATCCAGTCAGTTGTAGCGTTTTAGGTTTGGCTGTACGATGCTGTAGTTGTTCTGAGCTAACATCAAAGGCATCAGGGTACACATATTGTTCGAGACATGCTCTTCAGTAGTGGGTACCAGTGTTGTCTTGGCCAGTTTGGGGCTATCAGGATTATCCTTGGACGTTCTTCCTTGATTTTTAGTAGTACCTTGTGTATCAAAGGAAGAGGTGGGAATGCATATGCTGTTAGGCCTTTCCAGTTGAAGGAGAGTGAGTCCACTTTCCATGCTAGTGGATGGAATGTCCTTGTGCAGAATTTTTGAGCTGGTGATTGAGAGGTGATGCGAATAGGTCTATCTGTGGCATTCCCCATTTCTTTGAGATGGTCTTGAAGATGTCCAGTTTCCATTCGTGGACATCCAGTGGTTCTGCTTAATATGTCTGCTAGAGTATTGTCTTTCCCGGTACAAATATTGCCTGTAACTGAATGTTGTAGCTGAGTGCCAGGGTCCACAGCTCCAAGGTCATTCTGCATAGGGGGTATGAATGAGTGCCTCCCTGTTTGTTGATGTACCACATGACTGTGGTGTTGTCTGTCCTTATCATCAACTGGCCCTCTTTGAGGAATGGTTTGAACTTTTGGATTGCCAGTTTACTGCCAGCATTTCTTTTAGATTGATGTGCAGGTGAAGTTGATCCTGTGTCCACAATCCTTGCACGCATTTGTCCAGCATGTGGGCCCCATCCTAGGTCTGAAGCGTCTGTTGTGATGGTCTGGCTTGGTTGACATCTGCGAAAGGGTAGGCCTGGGTTTGACTGGCATGCCTGAGCCCACCATAGGAACTCCTGTTTTAAGCATGGAATTAGTGGGATTTCTGTTTCTAGACTGTGTCTGTGTTGGGACCATAAATTCTTTAGGTACCACTGTAGTTTCCTCATATGTAGTCTGGCAAATGGGACCAAGATTATGCATGATGCCATGAAGCCCAAGGCCTGCAGAAATTTTCTTGCTGTTAACTTGTTCAGTTTTGTTAGTGCCAAGAAGTAAGTGGAAGTTCTTTTGTTTTTCTGTAGTCAGGAATGCCATTTGTTGTACTGTGTCCAATTAAGAATGTCCTTGTTTGGGATGGTATCAGCCTTGACTTTTGTAAATTGACTGTGTATCAGTCCTTGTAGCAAGTAAATGACCCTTTGTAAATCTGTTGTCAGCTTGCTTTTGTTGTCCCAGGTATGGGTAAATTTGAATTCCTGTAGTCTGCAATATTACTGATGCCAGGCATTTTGTGAATACTCTGGGCGCAGTAGATAAGCCAAAGGGCAATGCTGAGAATTGATAGTGCTCTGATCCTGCAAGAAATCTGAGGTATCTTCTGCAGATTGGTCGAATGGGGACGTGCAGGTATGCCTCCTTGAGATCTAGAGTTACCAGCCAAGACTCCTTGCCCAGCATGGGAAGAAATTGCTGTAGGGTCAGCATTTTGAATTTTGGGACAATGATGTATGTATTTAAGGTGGACAGATCGAGAATTGGTCTCCAACTTTTTCCTTTCTTGGAACTAGGAATAGTCTGGAATAGAACCCTTTCCTTGTTCTGCTGTTGGCACTCTTTCCACAGCTCTCATGTTGGCTAACTCCATTATCTGGCGAGAGCCTCTGTTTTTGATTTGGAGGTAGATTTGGCATTCCTCTTTTGACTGGTAAAGTGTGGAAGTGAAACGGATCTATGGTTTGTAAAATCCACTTGTCTTTTGTTATGTAGTGCCAGTTCTTTGAAAATAAGGTTAACTTTCCGCCTAGAGGAGCTGCTATTTGTTCCCTGGTAGGCGGAGTTAGGATTAAGTCACTGTGGTTGTGCTGATGTAGTGGCAGTGGCTGTGTCTGTGCCTCTGTTGTTACCTTGCCACTGTCGCCTCTGTAGGCACCTCCTCTGGGTTGGTTTCTGCCTCTGGAACGTCTATTCCTGCCCCTTTGAAATTTTGTGGAGTCAGGAAAGGACCAATTTTGGCAGGCCAGTTCCTGCTAAACCTTGGGGTTGAACCTGCAAGAAATCTTTAACAGTTTGAACAGATTTTGCCTTTTCTTCCATTTTCTTCATAACCTGCTGGGCAGGTGTACCAAACAAACTTGTCTTGTCCATAGGAGCATCTAGCAACTTGGCTTTAACATGATCCGGTAAAGCTTGTTCCTTTAGCCATGCATGCCTTCTTATCACTGTGCCTGTCATGGCTGATCTAAATGAAGCCTCCAGTGCATCATAGCCACATTTTAAGGAATGGTTGCTAACCTGTTGTATGTTATTTACCATCTCTAATACATATTTCTTATCAAGAGATTCATCAGTGGTTAGTTTTTAGTTAACTGATCAAGCATAAACTCTTGGTATTGTATCATGTGAAACTGACAGTTTAAAGCTCTAGCTGAGAGAGTAGCTGAAGTGTAGACCTTTTTACCCCATCTGTCTAATGACCTTGCTTCCCTTTCAGAAGGAATAGGGTTTTAGCTGTGGTCGGCTACTGCCTTGGGACCCTGGGATATAGTTTCTGGGTCTGCAAGTGGGGCCTTGTAAAGGTGGTGATGAGTATCTGGCACCCTGTAAAATCTGTCTGGTTTGGCAGGGGCTGGGGTAAGAATCTGGAGCGAGCAAACATCATTAAAGCATCATCCACCACAGATAGAACAGGAGGTATAGCTAAGGGCCTGTGCTGTGGGAGGTGCAGAAAGGTTCTAAGTCTTTTCTGGAGTCTGAAAAATCCTGTTGCTGCCATTGGAACTGTTCTCGCATGGCATGCAAGGTTTCCCAAAGGAGAATTCTTCTGGTGGGGAAGCAGCAGGAATGGATTCTTCAGCATCAGAATCTTCAAAATTGGAGAAGGGAGCCTCTGGCTGGTCAGTTATGTCTGATTCATCAGCAGAATCATCAGAAGACACTGGCTCAGGGGCTCTGGCCTAGGTCTCTTCTCTGGGGCTGAGAGGCCCTGTCTGGGTGAGATTGAGATCCTCTAATTAAAGAAATTAAATCTTCTGCCAAAGAAAGCATTTGAGAACTAGAAGAGGGCCTGGATGTGGGGGTTTAACAGGCACTGATTTAGTAGTCTTGGCTGCTTTAGCCCTGGCGAAGGCCTTAATGGACATGGCTGCTGGAGGCCTAGCAGCACCACGTGCTGGGGTAGAGACATCCAAGGGATGGTGTCTGATAAGTCAACCACCGCAGTGGGTAAAAATTCTGAGGTCGATTCAAGAGTTGTAGCAGGGGCCTCAGTAGTAAGAATAGGTTCAGCTGTGTATAGATCAGTTTTCTCGGTTTCGCCGAAACCGAGACACTTTGCTTTACCGTGGTTTCGCCGAAACCGCGGACTGTCGGTCTTTATCTTTTTTTGGAAGACTGGGTAGTCGGAGGATCCGGCGGCATAATGTACGCAAAATCAGTACCGAAAAACTGTTCTGCAAACTCCGACCGGTTGAAAGAGGCACAGGCGAACAGGCTGCTACGTCGTGGGCTGGGCCTAAACAAGGCAGACAGTAAGAGTGGAAATCTTTATGAGGTATTTGTTTCCCACAGGTTAAACAATTGTTAACTTTTCTGACATCGGCTGAGGCAAGAAAGAGTCCCCAACAGCTTTAGAAGTCTTGAGTATTCGGTGAAGTAATCTCTGGATCCGACCGACAGGCACTTGCGAACAGCTTCTGCTTGGCAAGAAAGACTGAGGAAAATGGCTGATGCTTTTATACCAAGACCAACAGAGATGACGTCGGCGACATCAGCCGAAGCCGGACCCGGACTTTGGAATCCGGCCGACTGCAGGGCTGCCTGACGACAGGACAACCCTGCCGACTGCAGGGCTGCCTGACGACAGGACAACCCACTTGTTATGACTGCAGATGCATCCATGAAGGACATCTGATAGTGCATGGACCCTGCTCTGAATTGTAGGTATTTATTCCAAGATTCCCTTATTGGGATGTGCAGGTAAGCTTCCTTTAAGTCTAAGGTTTCCAACCAGGCATCTTTGCCTAGCATAAGAAGCAGCTGTTGAAGTGTTAGCATTTTGAATTTTGGGATTACCAAAAAGGTGTTTGGAGTAGAGAGATCCAGGATAGGATGCCAGGGGCTGCCTTTTCTAGGTACCAGGAAAAGTCTTGAGTAAAAACCTTGTCCCCTTTCTTCTGCTGGGACAGGCTGAATAGCCCTGATACTTAGAAGAGAGAGAACCTGCTGTTGAGCCTCTGCCCACTGCTTTGGGGGTAGGTCTGGCCAACTGTTTGGCATTGGTAAGGTGTGGAAGTGGAATCTATATCCTTGGAAAACTATATTTAAAACCCATTTGTCCTGGGTAACGAGTTCCCAGTTTTTTGCATGCCAGAAGATCCTTCCCCCTAAGGGAGCAGTCAGTTGAGCAGGGCTTGGAAGGTTTAAGGTTAAGTCACAGTGACATTTTTCCACAGGAGGGTGTCTTACTACTTCCAGCTCTGGAAGTGGGATCCCCACTGCTTAGGCCTGGGAGTACCTTGAGACTGTAGCCTAGGTGGTCTGCTGTCCCTGGGTTTGGACTGAGAAGACCTGGGTGAGACAGGAAAGGACCAATTCTTAGAAGGCCAACGCCTACTAAACCTGGGAGGCTGTACTTGCAGGAAATCTTAAACAGTTTGCATAGATTTAGCTTTTTCCTCCACCTTTTTAAGGACTTATGCTTTGCTACCAAACAGGCGGTCTTGGTTTAAGGGAGCATCCAGTAATTTAGCTTCAACATGATCCTGCAAATTTTGCTTTTTAAGCCAAACATGCCTTCTAAGAAGAGACTCAGTGACAGCAGCCTGCAAGATGCTTCTAAAGAGTCAAAACCACATTGCAAAGTATGTTTACAAACTTGTTCAGCAGAATGCATTAAATCCTGTAAATCTATTTTCAGCACAGTCAGGAATCAACATCAATTTCTGTTTAAGTAGTCCCGTAATATGCTGCTGATACTTTAACATATGAAACTGGCAGTTTAAGGCCCTAATGGCCAAAGTAGCAGAAGTGTATACCTTCTTACCCAATCTGTCCAAGGCCCTGGAATCTCTATCAGAGGGGATACGGTTTTTGTCAGTAGTAGCCTCAATGCCTTTAGGTCCTTGGGAAATGGTCTCTGAGTCCGCAGCAGGATTCTTGAAGAGGAACTTTTGAGAGTCAGGTACTCTTAATACCGGTCAGGTTTTCTGGGAGCTGGAGGTAAAGTGTCTGGGGACAGGCAAGATTCCAAGAAGGCATCATCTACAATGTCCAGAACAGGAGGGATAGCTAAAGGCCTGTGTTAAGGAAGGAGTAAGAATTCCCTAAGCCTCTTTTTTGGAGTCAGAGTAATCCTGACTTTCCCAGCAGAAATGCTCCCAGTGTGTGTGCAAGGTTTCACCAAAAGAAAAATCTTCTGGAGGGAAGCAGAGGGAATGGAATCCTCTGCATCAGAATCCTCATAGGTAGATAAGGGCAAATCCTGGTAATTAGAAGAAACAGAAATTTCAGAATCCTGATCAGAAGAATCAGAACGAAAATCAGTTCTAGGTCTCTTAGAAGGTGAAGGCTGGCTTCCCCTAATTAAAGTAATAAGGTCTTCAGCCATTCTTATTTGTTTTTTCAGACATATGGGCCTGACCATGCAGTTTGGAAGTCTGTTTTCTAGGCGTGGGTCGAGTTTTAGGCCTTGAAGAAGATGGCATTGGTTTGAAATGCAAGTCAGTAGGCCTGAATACACCCTCAGAAGCCGGTGCCTGCACAGCAGCTCCGGACCCATCCAAGGTAGAGACATCCGCAGGTTCCATGGTTGAAGAAGCATCTCCCGGCATACCAGACTCCGAATGGGTTTCAGTAGGGGCCTGCGAATCTGAAGTAGCAGGTATCAGGGGCTGCAAAAGCACCTCACTGAATACCGGTGAACTGGTGACTACCTTAATGGAAGCGTCATCGGCAGCTTTGGATCTATGCGGTCTATCTCTGTCTATCTTTACGTTTTTTCGGAATGTCTGTAGTCGGATGGCTTACCGAAGCTATTTCTGGACAGTTAAAGCGAGTACCAAAACAATTTGCAGCAAAAATAAACAGACTATGTATAGTTCGAGGATTGAATAAGGCACAAAAATTACAGTTTTGTACCTACCATAAATGTAGATGTTCGAGTGTATTCACTGCTGCAGTCATTACACTTGGGTTATCCTGCCGTCAGGCGGTCCCGCAGTCGGCCAGAGTTCCAAAGTCTTGGTCCGGCGTCGGTTGCTGTCGCTTCTTCCCTGACATCAGTGCACCAGGGTTATTCAAGATGCAGCAGACGCCATTTTCTTCAGTTTTTCCTGCCCCAGATGTCAGGTGCCCCCAAATAGGTAGGCAATACATATTGCTAATAAAAACACACATAAAAGGTAAAACCAACACCTTCAGTTACCAGCAAATACACCACATAGGTAGTATAGGGTAGAAAGGTACAAGTCCCAGCTAAGAAAGAGGGGATGGAGGGAGGGTAACCTGGACTCCAGCAGTGAATACACTCGAACATCTACATTTATGGTAGATACAAAACTGTACTATGTTCATCATGTTTCACTGCTGCAGTCATTACACTTGGGTTGAATCCCAAAGCTGAGGTGGGGTGGCTGGTTCTATAGAGGATTTGGGGTGGCTGGTTCTATAGAGGATTTGGGGTGGCTATGAGGCCCTGCAGCACTGCAGTGGCAAAGCCAGCTCTGGATTTAGAATAAAGAGGCAAGTGACAATGTTTGGTAAAGGTGTACACTGAACTCCAAGTTGCAGCTTCCAAGATATCTTTGGTAGGTACTCCTCTAAGGTAGGCAGTTGAAGTGGCTGTTGCCCTGGCGGAATGTGGCCTAATGTTGCTAGGTACAGTTTTCCCATGCTGTGTGTAGCAGAAACGGATACAGTGTCCTATCCACTTTGAAATGGTCTGCTTGGAAATAGCCTTTCCTTGTGATCCTGCAGCATATGCTACAAACAATTGCTCAGTTTTCCTGAAAGCTTTTGTTTTATCCAAATAGAAACGTAACTGTCTGTGTATGTCCAGTGAACGCAGAAGTGTCTCCCCTTTATTCTGGGGATTTGGATAAAAAGTTGGCAAGTGAATAGTTTGGTTAAGAGCCACACTGGATACCACCTTTGGTATAAATGAAGGGTTTGTTCTTAAAGAAACCCTGTCTTGGTGAAAAATGAGGAGAGGCTCCACTGCCATTAGTGCCTGTAACTCTGAGACTCTTTGTGCTGAGGTTAGTGCCAGAAGCAGAGCAGTTTTCCATGACACATTTTAAATCTGCTGAATTGGCTGGCTCAAAAGGAGGTAAAGTTAGTTTTTCCAAGACAAAATTGAGGTCCCAAGTTGGTGTTGGTGCTCTCTGGGGTGGTCTTATGTTTTTAGCCCCTCTGAGGTACTGTTTTAGCAATGGATGAGAGAAAATAGGAGGATCTGTGTTGTAATGAGCCAAGATAGCAGAGGCGTGGATCTTAATGGATGAAAAGGATAGGCCTTTGTCCAGCATCTCAGTTAAGTATTGCAATATCTGAGGAATATTTGGGACAAGAGGGTCAAAGCTTTGAGCCTGGTTCTAGGCACAGAATCCCTTCCACTTTTCTGAATAGGATTTCTTGGTGCTAGGCCTCCTGGCCTCCAAAATGACATCCATAACGGCTTTAGAGAGAGGTGATGTCTGCTTGACGAAGGAATCTGCCATGCAGCCAGGTTTAAGGTTTTGAGCTGGCTGTGCAGGTTCCGATTGTTTTGTTGACTCAGAAGATGTGGAATTTGAGGTAAAATCCATGGTGGGCCTTGAGCTAAGTTCTTTAAGATTGGGTACCAGTGTTGGCGTGGCCAGTCTGGGGCAATCAGGATCATTTTTGGCTTTTCTTGTCTGGCTTTTAGGAGTACCCTTGAAAGGAGAGGCAGTGGTGGGAAGGCATAAACTTCTAGGCTTTTCCAGTTGAACGAGAGAGCATCCACTTTCCATGCTTGTGTGCGGTAAGTCCTTGTGCAGAATTTCTGTAGTTGGCAATTCATTGGGAAGGCAAAAAGATCTAGGTCTGGGCTCCCCCATTTTTGAGTTATCATGCTGAATACTTGTGGATTTAATTTCCACTAGCTTGATAGGTTAGAGCTGTGTTCCACAAAGTCATGGCTTGTCTGCATAGGGGATAAGAATGAGTGCCCCCTTGCTTATGTACCACATAACTGTGGTGTTGTCTTTCTTTAGTAATAGTTGTCCTGGATGCAGAAGGTCCTTGAAAGCTGTTAGGGCATTTTGTACAGCTAGCACCTCTTTTTGATTGATGTGAAGATGCATTTGGTCTGCAGCCCACGTGCCCTGAATACATTTTCCTGCCATGTGTGCTCCCCAGGCGTAATCCGAAGCATCTGTTAGTATCTGCCTGGCTGTGGCTAGAGTGAAAGGCTGTCCCTTGTTGTGGTGACATGCCTGTGCCCACCATCAAAACTCCTGTTGTAGGAAGGGAATAAGTGGTATTACTGCTTCCAAACTGTGACAGTGTTGAGTCCAAACACTTTTTAGGTACCACTGTAATTTCCTCATATGCAGTCTGGCATATGGTATTAGTAGTATGCAGGATGCCATGAACCCCAAGGCCTGCAGAATTTTTCTTGCAGGGAGGTGGGTTTTTGTTGCCATCAATTGAAAGTACTGAGTCAGTTGTCCTTGCTTGTCTGGCATGAGATAAGCCATCTGGGCCATTGTATTTCAGCTGGCACCCAGGAATATTATCTCTTGTGAGGATCTAGTTTTGATTTCTTTTCGTTTACTGTGTACCCCAGGCAAATTAGCAATCTTTTTACAAACGCCAGATGCTTTAGAAGAATGTCCTTGCTCTCTGCTTGAATAAGGCAGTCTTCCAAGTATGGATATATTTGAATTCCTTTTTGTCTGCAAAATGCAATTACTGGTGCCAGGCATTTTGTGAAGACCCTGGGCGCAGTAGATAAGCCAAAGGGCAGTGCAGAGAATTGGTAATGCATTGAACCAGCTATGAATCTGAGGTATCTTCTGCAATTTTGTCTGACAGGGACATGCAGGTATGCCTCTTTGAGGTCCAAAGTAACAAGCCAAGCCTTCGTGCCCAGCATGGGAAGAAGCTGCTAGAGTGTCAACATTTTGAATTTCGGAACAACCAGGTAAGTATTTAGAGTAGAAAGGTCCAGTATGGGTCTCCAGGCTTTGTCCTTTCTGGGGACCAGGAAAAGTCTTGAGTAAAATCTTTGTCTTTGTTCCTGTTGTGGCACTTTTTGAATAGCTCTCATGTCCATGAGGGCTGTAATTTGTTTTTGTGCCTCTGCCCATTGATTTTGTGGCAGGTCTGGCATTCTTTTAGCCTTGGTAGAGTGTGAAAGTGGAACCTGTAACCTTGAGACACAATATTCAGAACCCATTTGTCTTGGGTGATTACATGCCAATTTTGTGAAAAAAGTGCTAGTTTTCCCCCTAAGGGAGCTGCCAAAAAGGCAAGTGCTTGGCATTTGAAGGGGGAAGTCATTGGGACTGTTTCCTATAAGGTTGTGACTTGTCTTCCCCTCCTTTTGGAGTTGAAGCACCCCACTGTCATGGTCTGCAAGGGCCTTGGGGCTGAGATCTGCCTCTTGGGTGTCTGTATCTGCCTCTTTGTGGTCTGACACTGGAAAGGACCAATTTTTTGAAGGCCAATTTCTGCTAAATCGAGGTGGCTGTACCTGTAAGAAATCCTTCACTGTTTGCATAGATTTTGCCTTATCCTCCATTTTCTTTAATACCTCTTCTGCCTTAACACCAAATAAAATATTTTGCCTTAACATGATCAGGTAAACCTTGTTCTTTTAACCAAGAATGCCTTCGAATCACAGATCCTGTAACTGCTGCTCTACATGAAGCCTCTAATGAATCAAAACCACACTGCAGAGTATGTTTTCCCAATTGTTCAGCTGCATGCAATAAATCCTGCATTTCCTTATAGTCAGGATGTTCTGAACTTGTAAGCATTTTCTGTTTTAACAGAGACATTAAATATTGTTGGTATTTAAGCATGTGAAACTGGCCATTTAAAGCCCTCACTGCTAAAGTTGCAGAAGTGTAAACTTTCTTCCTCCATCTGTCTAATGCTCTACAATCCCTGTCAGAGGGAACTGGATTTTTAGCCGTGGAAGCCTTTACCCCTTTGGGACCCTGGGAAATAGTTTCTGGATCAGCAACAGGGTTTTTATAAAGAAATTTGTGACAGTCAGGGACTCTGTAGTACCTGTCTGGCTTGACTGGAGCAGGGGGCAAAGAATCAGGATTTAAACTGGATTCAGAGAACACATCATCCACAATATCTAACACTGGCGGAATAGCAAGGGGCCTGTGCTGAGGCAATAAAAGAAAGTCTCTGAGCCTTTTCTTGGTTTCTGATTAATCCTGGCCCTCCCAATGGAAATGCTCCCTCATGGTATGTAAACTTTCTCCAAAAGAGTAATCCTCAGGAGGAGAGGCTGAAGGAATTGATTCTTCAGCATCAGAGTCCTTATAGGGGGGTAAAGAGTATCCCTGGTCTGAAAAGGAATCAGAAGAAATGGAAACCTGGTCAGAGGAATCATAGTCTGTATCCTGAACCCCTGATCAGAGTAATTAAGTCTTCGGCCATTTTGAGCATCTGTTTTTTAGGCATGGAGGGCTGTCCAGGTGAATGCTGTACTTGCTTCTTTGTCTTTAATAGAGTTTTAGACTTGGCTGTAGTTTTGATGGTAAGCTGTGAAGGTCTGAAAACACCCTCAGAAGCCGATGCCTGCTCAGCTGCTCCGGACCCATCTGAGGGGTTAGTTTCCGTAGGCCCAATACCTTGAGTTTCCAGAGGCCTACACATCTCCACATGGGAGTCGGTGGCGACCTGTGGCTCTGAGGTAGCAGGTGTCAGGGGCTGCGAAAGTGCCTCACTGAGAACCGGCGAACTGGCGACTGGCCTAGAAGAGGCTTCATAGTCAGTTTTGGGCCTCGGATGCCTGTCCTTATCCCTGTCATTGCGTTTTTTGTGTATTCCGGTCGTCGGGTGCTCTGACGGCATGGTATAATTGAACCTTTGGCCAAAAATGGAGAGCAAAGTCAAACAGACGTTTAATAGTGCGCTTGTTAAATCTAGCACAAAACTGACAACTAGTGACGTTGTGGTCTGGGCCTAGCATGGAATACAGTAAGAATGAAAATCCTTATGCAGTATTTGCTTCCCACAAGAAATACAATTATTAACTTTTACTGACATCGGTCTGAGGCAAGAAAAAGTTTCCCCAACGGGGTACTTAGCTTTATTGAAGACTTCGGTTCTGAAATTTGAATTAAAAATCTCAGGAGTCGGCCGACCGGCACTTGCGAACTGCTTTTGCTTCGGGCACCACACGGCAAGAAAGACTGAAGAAAATGGCGTCGGCTGCATCTTGTATACCCCTGGCGCACTGACGTCAGGGAAGAAGCGACAGCAATAGACGCCGGACCAAGACTTTGGAACTCTGGCCGTCTGCGGGACCGCCTGACGGCAGGATAACTCGAGTGTAATGACTGCAGCAGTGAAACACGATGAACATCCGACAGCGAGGGACGTCGTGGTCTGGGCCTAAGCAAGGAATGTAGTACTAATAAAAATCTTTGAGGTATTTGCTTTCCACAGGTAATACAATTGTTAACTTTTACTGACATCAGTTTAGAGCAAGAAAAAGGATCCCCAACAGGGTACTTCGCTTTTTTGAGGACTTTGGTTCTGAAACTCGAAAATGAAAATTTTAGGAGTCGGCCGACCGGCATTTGCGATCTGCTTCGGGCACCGTGCGGCAAGAAAGACTGATGTAATGGCGTCAGCTGCATGTTTTATATCCCTGACGACCTGACATCATAGAAGAAGGGACAGCATCTGACTCAGGGATCCAAGACTTTGATATTCAGGCCGGGTTAAGGCTACCTGTAGGCAGATAACCCAAATGTAATGACTGCAACAGTGAAAGAAGAAGAAAGTACAGTTTTGTACCTACCATAAATGTAGATGGTAGAGTGTTCACACTGCTGCAGTCATCACACTTGGGTTATCCTGCCGTCAGGCGGTCCCGCAGTCGGCCAGAGTTCCAAAGTCTTGGTCCGACGTCGGTTGCTGTCGCTTCTTCCCTGACGTCAGTGCGCCAGGGTAAATAAAAGAGGCATCAGACACCATTTTCTTCAGTTTTTCTTGCCCCAGATGTCAGGTGTCCCCAATAGGTAGGCAATACATATTGCTATATAAAAAATATACATATAAAATAAAAATAGAAGTTATGTTCTTACCATAACGTTCCATGTTAGTTGTCTTCTTCTCGCCTTCTTCTTGCTGGATGGGTTCGGAGCCGACCTCGGCTCCGACTCGGCCACTCTAAAAGCTCGAGAGTTGGTTCCACCGGCTCGAGGCTCCCCTTATATCCCACAATGCTAGGCACGAGTTACCTCAGATCTCGTTTGTAAGCTAGGCCCAGCTTATAATAGTAACAGAATAACTATAAACAAAGTCCACCTCTATAAACCAGGGAGACCTACATCCTGATCCAGGAAAATATGCACAGCAGCATATACCTAAAGTAAGAGGTTGTAGAAAGAGAGGTCACAATCAAAACTCCTCTAGGTCTGTCCAGGCCAGGGGGAAGGAGGGTGGGACGCAAGAAGAAGGCGAGAAGAAGACAACTAACATGGAACGTTATGGTAAGAACATAACTTCTACATGCTAAGTTGTCTATCTCGCCTTCATTCTTGCTGGATGGGACCGCGTCCCTAGCACCTTGTCCCGGGTGGCCTAACGGAACAGACTCTTGAGAACAGTGGAACCAAAGTTAGCTCTATGCCTAGAAGCTAAATCCAACTTATAATGAGAAATGAAAGTGTGAGGAGTAGCCCAAGTAGCCGCTGCACAAATGGTGTCAATAGGCAGTCTGTCTTGGAAGGCTATAGAAGTAGCCAAAGCTCTGGTAGAATGGGCTTTAGGTTTGTTAGGCAGCTTTTGGTGTCTAATTTCATAAACAAGGGAAATCAGAGATGTTAGCCATCTAGATAATGATACCTTTGAAACTGAAAGTCCCTTTCTGCCTTCTGCATAAGAGACAAACAGCTGGTCAGATTTTCTGAATTGTTTGGTTCTATCCAAATAGTACCTTAACTGACGATGAACATCTAGCCAATGCAATTTCTGTTCAGACCTGTTAGAATATTCTGGAAAAAACACAGGAAGGTCAATGCTTTGATTTAGGTTAGACGCCGAGGCTATCTTAGGTAAAAGGGCGGGCTGGTTCAGAAGATACCCTGTCCTTATGGAACAACAGATAAGGAGGTCGACAACTGAGTGCATGAAGTTCCGAAACTCTTCTAGCTGAAGTAATAGCTACCAGAAAGAGTGTCTTCCATGATAGCAATTTTAAAGAACAGGAGGCTGCAGGTTCGAAGGGAAAGAATCAAAGAACTAAGAACTAAATTTAGGTCCCCAGGAGGGGGGGGATTTCTTGTAGGGGGTCTGAGAAGAAAACTCCTTCAAAATGCTTTGGAAAGCTTGTGGGACATTATGGCAGACTCTGAAATGCCCACATGAAAGTTAGAAATAGCTGCCAATTGAACTCTAAGAGTAGATGGAGATGAACCTGCATGGAAGAGTTCAGCTAGAAAATCAAGGACCATTTGGATGGAAGCAGTGAAAGGATCTATGTCCCTTCCTTGAGCCCAATAGTAAAGCTTTCCACTTACTCAAATAAATCTTTCGAGTGGAAGATTTATGGGAAGCTATCAAAGTATCTCGGACAGAGTGAGATATTTGAGGAAGCCTGGTTAAGGTTGGAACTGGAGGAACCAAGCAGTGAGGTTCAGAGAGGAAGGGAGGCGATGAAACTGACCCGACTGATGGATCAAAAGATCTGGAACTAGGTCCAGATGCCAAGGTCGCTCCAACAGAAAATGATGAAGAAAGGGGAACCAAACCTGTCGAGGCCAGTAAGGAGCAATGAGGATCAACGAGGCCTTCTGAGCGATAGCTTTCTGTATCACTTGAGAGATTAGTGGGAAGGGAGGAAATGCATACAGAAGTCCCCGGGGCCAAACTTGGACTAGAGCGTCTCTGCTGGGTTGGCCTGGTAAAGGGAATAGGGTGAAATAATATCTGCACTTGCTGTTTTGGGGAGTAGCAAAAAGGTCGCAGCAAGGCTGACCCCACTTGAGAAAAATTTCTCTCACAACAGAGTCTTTCAGAGACCACCCGTGAGGCATGAGGATAGCTCTACTCAATTTGTCCGCGATTTGATTGGACTTCCCGGGGATGTGCGTTGCTATCAGAAACCGCTGAGAAGAAATCGCCCATTGCCACAGTCTGAGTGCTTCTCGACACAGGGGGTAGGACCTGGTTCCGCCTTGTTTGTTGATATACCACACTACAGACATATTGTCCGTCTGGATTGCTATCGTTCCCAAGGGAAGAGAGTCTTGAAGGGCTTGCAACACTAAAAGCACTGCTCTCATCTCTAGAACATTTATGTGCAAGTGGCATTCGTCTGGTTGCCATGTGCCCTGGACAGTTCTGCCCTGATAATGCCCCCCACCCGATCAGGGAGGCGTCCGTTGTCAGAGTAGCAACCGGAGGAAGGGACAAAGGGTCTTCCCAACAAGAGCTGAGGAAGACATCCACCACAGAAGATGATTTCTGCATGTTTGCGTAATCATGATGGTGTGGGACATCGGAAGTTGCTGGTATGACCATTGCGTGAAGAGCATCCATTGAAGGATTCTCATGTGGAATCTGGCTAATGGAAGCAGAGGTATGGCAGCCGCCATAATCCCCAACACTTTCAGAACTAACCTGGCTTTGATTCTGTTGCTGCTGAAGGGGGGCGAGACCAGTTTGTGTATGTCTGTTATTCTCTGATCTGTTAGTCTCGCAGACATGTTGACTGTGTCTAGATTTGCGCCTATGAAGGTAATATGCGACAAGGCGACAAAACAGACTTTTCGCAATTTATTGAAATGCCTAAATTTTGACAAATGCGAAAGGTGTAGTCCCTGGCCAATAGAAGAAGATGTTTGGTGGGAGCTGTGAGGAGCCAGTCGTCCAAATATGGAAACACCTGGAATCCTTGACGTCTCAGGTGAGAAGCTACCACTGCCATGCATTTGGTAAACACCCGGGGGGCAGTGGTGAGACCAAAGGGCAGGGCCCTGAAATGAAAATGACTGGTTCCCAGCCTGAAGCGGAGGAATCTTCTGGAGCGTCTGTTCATTTTTATGTGATAGTACGCATCCTGAAGGTCTATAGAGCACATCCAGTTTCCTTTTCCCAATAGGAAAGGATGGACTGCAGCGTGACCATCCGAAATCTTGTTTTCTTGACTGACTTGTTCAAGATACTGAGATCCAAAATTGGTCTCCAGTCCCCTGTTTTCTTTGGAACTAAAAGAACCTGGAGTAGATTCCGGATCCTTGCTGGTCTGCTGGAACTGGCTGTATTGCTCTTTTTGCAAGCAGCTTTGAAATTTCCAAAGCTGCAAGATTCCTTTGAGCAGGTGGAACATCTGGAAGGGATTTTTTTGATTGGTTTGGAATGCGAGAAGGGAATGGAATAGCCTTGAAATGATGGACTGTACCCATTTGTCTTGAGTCAGGGATAGCCAGGCTTCTGGGTACAGAGACAATCTTCCCCCGACTGCCTCCGAAGGTGGGCAGTCGGGCAACACCTCAGGGATGCTGAAAGGGCTTATCAGAGAAGGCTTCTCGATTGCCCTAGTTCTGGACCCCCTGCCTCTAGGGCGTCTACCATTGTTGTTCCCCTCTGCCTCTGGCGGGAACCGACTCTGTCGTCAGGCGAAGTCCCTTGAGATTGTTTATGAACCACATTTTTCCACTTTTCTGGCCTTTGGGGTAAGGCCTAGAAGGAGTGGAGAAACGGACTCCGGCAGAAAGAGTCTTGCCATCTGTCTCGCACCTAGTCAAGGTTTCTTTCACTTGAGGACCAAAAGAGATGATCCATCAAACGGGAATTAGTGAATGGCGTTTTAAAGGGGTCCGCAAAGTTGCATAGCCGCATCCAGGCATGCCTGCGTAAGGCCACACCTGTTCCTGCGGCCTGCTCGCTCCATCAGCCGCATAAGAGAGGGCGCATGGAGGAGTTAGCTATGGAGTTCAGGGTAGCCAGCTGAGTGTTCATCTTGTCCTGAAAACCCGCAGCCGTAGGATCCTTCAACATGTCACTCGCTTCTTTGATCAAGTCCCTTTGAAGGCAGTAAAATGGCATAGGTAATTCAGCGAACGCATAGCAAAGGTCGCTGACGAGAACATCCGCTTCCCGTACCTGTCCATAGACCTAGATTCTTTGTTAGGGGGATGAACAGGCACTGAAGGATCAGCTAGTTCATTCTTGGTGGCAGCAGCTACCACCATAGCATCCACAGAAACACCTTTTGTGAGAAATTGCTTGTCAGTTGGTGCTGTTATAAATTTGGAAGGTCTCCTGGGGGTAGGGTCCACTGAATCAGGAGCCGTCCAGGCCTTCTTTGCAACCACCTGCATGAGTGGATCAAAGGGGGGGGACACCCAGGAGGTGGAAGGGCGAGAGCCAAACGCCTCAAGATACACATTCATCCTCCGAAGGGTTAAGGGCTGGCCAATTTCCCCTCTGTTTCAGGATCACTAGAATGTCTGCAAAAGAGACATCTTCAGAAGGGGAACGTGGGAACCCTCGAATCCTCTAAATCTGTGTCAGAGGTGACAGACTCAGGTGAGTCTATGTGCTTCCTCTTACACTTTCTCTTCCTAGGGGGCTCCCCTGCCAATTCAGGGGAGGCCTCGGAAGAGGATGAGATCCCCACAGGGGATTCTTGAGGAGCTAGCTCTCTGCGGTCTGGGATGAGGGAGTGAGTCGACATAACCAAAGGCACCCGAAGAGGGAGGGGCGGACGAGCCAACTGTGGAGTCGAACAAGGTTCCAACACACTCATGACCTCGAGCACCCCTGTCCGGCAGAGCCAGAGGTCCCCGCTCAGAGAAGCTGAGAACCTCCCTCGGCACCGACAGAGATGGCTCGAGGCCGATGTCGGAGCCGAACTCACCAGCACGAAGCACCGAGAGGGAGAGGGGTCGGACAAGGGTCGATGCCACTCCCCTCGGAGCCGACGAGGAAGCCCGCGCTGAGATTCTTCAAGGAAGAAATCGGGCAGCGGAGCGAAGACAATTGTATCGGCTCCGGCTACCACAGTCTCGGTCCCGAGCGCCCGGCTCGAGCTCAAAGGAGTCGGAGGAGGAATATTTATGGAACTAGTTGAGGCATCGACTGATGAGTCGGACTCTGGAGCATTTGGGCCAGTGCCTCGGACTTCAAAGTCTGCTCGCTACCCTCTGGAGGTCGTGATCTGAGAGCCTCGATGACCTGGAGGAGTGAGATCTGTGGCTCGTTCAGACAGCAAGGGAGACGCTGGAGCCGAATGAACGGAGCCAAGGGACGGTGACCTCGATTTCTTTCTAGATGTCGGCTCCGATGGTCTGATCGAGCCGACCCAGGAATCTCTAATGCCTCGGCTCGGCGGAGCGAGAAACCACAGATACTGCAGTCAAAGACTCATCGGCTCCAGCGGAGCCGATGAAGCAGTAGGCTTGAAGCCTTAGGCCTCATCTCTGAAGCTGGAGCCGAGGTCTTGGAAGCCTTAGAAGGTTTCCCGATGACACAGAGAGGGAACCTTCAGGCTTGATTAAACCCCTCAAAATGAGTTTATTTTTTCTCTCCTGCAGGACTCTAGGGCTGAAGCCATGGCATACAGTACAAGAGTCCTGCAGGTGTAAAGGTCCCAGGCAATACACACAAGAAGTGTGACCGTCTGTCAGAGACATTTTCTGACAGCACGAGTCACACTTCTTGAAGCCTGAGACCTTTGTATCCTTGGACATACTCAAGGACCCTAAGTGTAATCACACACAGAAAAAACACACACACACACACAGATTACACTGATAGGGATTCAAAGGGAAAATTTAAACTAAAGGTAATTAAGTTAAAATTCCCTAATCAACACATACACACGCTAAGGATAGGGAAGGAGGGCCGAAGGCCTTAGGGAAAGAACTATAAGTTCTTTAGAAAAAGGGGCTGGATAAAGGATATGAAGGGATAATATCCACTACACTGGGGAAAGAAAAATACACTAAGCTAGCTTAAGTCTAAAGAATTTAAACTAGTCTAACTTTCACTAACCTGGAGCCGGTAGAAAACACACCTCGATCGCTGTAGCGGCAAACGAGATCTGGGGTAACTCACGCCTAGCATTGTGGGATATAAGGGGAGCCTCGAGCCGGTGGAACCAACTCTCGAGCTTTTAGAGTGGCGAACCCATCCAGCAAGAATGAAGGCGAGATAGACAACATATCAATACCTTCAGTCACAAGCAAATGCACCACAGAGGTTGTATAGGATAGTACGGTATAGATAAGTCCAGCTAGTTCAGAGGGGATGGAGGGAGGGTAACCTGGACTGCAGCAGTGTGAACACTCGAACATCTACATTTATGGTAGGTACAAAACTGTACTATGTTCATCGTGTTACACTGCTGCAGTCATCACACTTGGGTTGAATCCCAAAGCTAAGGATGGGTGGTGGAACTAAATAGGGTTTGGAGAGGCTAGTAGGCCCTGCAGAACTGCAGTGGCAAAGCCAGCTCTGGTTTTAGAGTATAGAGGTAAGTGATCGTGCTTGGTGAAGGTGTGCACTGAATTCCAAGTTGCAGCCTCCAAAATATCCTTGGTTGGTACCCCTCTGAGGAAGGCTGTTGATGTTGCTGTAGCCCTGGTGGAATGGGGCCTGATGTTAGCAGGCACAGATTTCCCATGGTGTGCGTAGCAGAAACGGATACAATGTCCTATCCATATTGAAATGGTCTGTTTTGAGATGGCTTTTCCTTGAGATCCTGCAGCATAGGATACAAAGAGCTGGTCAGAATTTCTGAAAGCCTTAGTTTTACCAAGTAGTAACGCAATTGCCTGTGAATGTCCAAAGAGTGTAGGAGCCTTTCCCCTTTGTTCTGGGGATTTGGATAAAAGGTGGGCAAATGAATGGTTTGGTTAAGGGCCACACTGGATACCACCTTTGGCATAAAGGAAGGGTTAGTTCGTAAAGAGACTCTGTCTTGATGAAAAATGATGAAAGGCTCCACTGCCATTAGGGCCTGTAGTTCTGAGACTCTTCGTGCTGAAGTTATTGCTAGCAGCAGGGCAGTTTTCCAGGACAGGAACTGTAGATCAGCTGTGAAAGCTGGTTCAAAGGGCGGAAGTGTAAGCTTTTCCAAAACAAAGTTGAGATCTCAAGTTGGTGTTGGTGCTCTCCGGGGCAGTCTTATGTTCTTAGCCCCTCTGAGGAACTGTCTTAGTAATGGATGTGAAAATATAGGAGGATCCGTGTTGTATTGAGCTGAAATAGCTGAGGCGTGGATCTTAATAGATGAGAAGGAAAGACCTTTGTGCAACATTTCAGTTAAATATTGAAAAATCTGAGGAATATTTGGGACAAGGGGATTTTGGCCGTTAGCCTGGTTCCAGGCGCTGAATCTTTTCCATTTGTCTGAATAGACTTTCCTGGTGCTGGGCTTCCTGGCCTCCAGAATGACGTCCATCACAGCTTTAGAGAGCAGTATTGACTGGCTGTTTAGGCAATTTGCCATGCAGCCAGATTTAAAGTCTTGAGCTGGCTGTGTAGAATCTGATTGTTTTGCTGAGTGAGCAGGTGAGGAATTGTAGGTAAAATCCATGGTGGGCCTTGAGCCATGTTCCTTAATATTGGATACCAGTGTTGGCGTGGCCAGTCTGGAGCAATGAGTATCATTTGTGGCCTCTGTAATCTGGCTTTCAGCAGCACCTTTGCCAGAAGAGGCAGTGGAGGAAAGGCATACACTGTCTATGTTTTCCAACTGAATGAGAGGGCGTCCACTTTCCAAGCTAGTGTGTGGTATGTCCTTGTGCAGAATTTCCATAGTTGTTAGTTTTGGGGGGAAGCAAACAGATCTATGTCTGGGCTCCCCCATTTGTGAGTTATCATTGCGAATACTTGTGGATCTAGTTTCCACTCGTGAGGATCTATGATGTTTCTGCTTAGATCGTCTGCCAGTGTGTTTTTCTTTCCTGGCAGGAATTGTGCTTGTAGTTGAACTTGGTAGGTCAGTGCTGTGTTCCACAAGGTCATTGCTTGTCTGCATAGGGGGTAGGAGTGTGTGCCCCCTTGCTTGTTTATGTACCACATCACTGTGGTGTTGTCCGTCTTTATTAGGAGTTGTCCTGGCTGTAGGAGGTCCTTGAAAGCTGTTAGGGCATTTTGTACAGCTAGCATCTCTTTTTGATTGATATGTAGATGCCTTTGGTTTGCAGACCATTTGCCCTGAATACACTGTCCTGCCATGTGTGCTCCCCAGGCATAATCCGATGCATCTGTTGTTATAGTTTGCCTGGCTGTGGGTAAGGTAAAAGGCTGACCCTTGTTGAGGTGACATGCCTGAGCCCACCATAGAAACTCCTGTTGAAGGCAGGGAATGAGTAGAATTATTGTTTCCAAGCTGTGGCTGTGTTGAGTCCATACACTTTTCAGATACCATTGCAATTTCCTCATATGCAGTTTTGCAAATGGTAGTAGTATGCAAGTTGCCATGAATCCCAAGGCCTGCAAAATTTTTTTGCAGGGAGTTGGGTCTTTGTTGCCATCATTTTGAAGTATTGAGTCACTTGTCCTTGCTTGTCTGGCGTGAGATAAGCCATCTGGGCAGTTGTATTTAAGCGGGCACCCAGGAATATTATGTCTTGTGAGTGCACTAGTTTTGACTTCTTTTCGTTTACTGTGTACCCTAGGCAACTTAGTAGGGTTTTGAAAAACGCCAGATGCTTTAATAGAATGTCCTTGCTTTCTGCTTGAATAAGGCAGTCGTCCAGGTATGGATACATTTGAATTCCTCTTTTCTCTGCAGTATGCAATTACTGGTGCAAGGCATTTTGTGAAGACCCTGGGCGCAGTAGATAAGCCAAATGGCAGTGCAGAGAATTGGTAATGGGTTGAACCTGCAATAAATCGGAGGTATCTTCTGCAATTTTGTCTGATAGGGACATGCAGGTATGCCTCGAGGTCCAACGTTACTAGCCAAGCCTTCTTGCCCAGCATGGGAAGAAGTTGCTGTAGAGTTAGCATCTTGAATTTGGTTACTTCCAGGTATGTGTTTAGAATTGAGAGGTCCAGAATGGGTCTCCAGGCTTTGTCCTTTCGGGGAACTAGAAATAGTTTTGAGTAAAATCCTTGTCTTTGCTCCTGTGTAGGAACCTGTTGAATGGCTCTCATGTCCATGAGAGTTGAAATTTGTTTTTGAGCCTCTGCCCTTTGATTTGGTGGCAGGTTTGGCATTCCTTTTATCCTTGGCAAAGTGTGAAAGTGCAATCTGTATCCTTGAGATACAATATTTAAGACCCATTTGTCTTTTGTGATGATGTGCCAATTGTCTGCAAAAAGTGCTAGTTTTCCCCCAAAGGGAGCTGCTAAGAAGGGTTTGCTTGGTAGTCTGAGGGGCAAGTCATTGTGTTTGTCTTCTGGTAGTTTGAGACCTGTCTTCTCCTCCTTTTTGGGTTGTGGCACCCCATTGTCGAGGCTGGTAACAGCCTTGTGGCTGGCCTCTGCCCCTTGGGCGTCTGTATCTGCCCCTCTGTGGTCTGGCAGAAGCTGGAAAGGACCATTTTTTGGTTGGCCAATTTCTGCTGAAACGAGGGGGTTGAACCTGTAAAAAATCCTTGACCGTCTGCATAGATTTTGCCTTATCCTCCATTTTCTTTAAAACTTCTTCTGCTTTTACACCAAATAAAACATCCTGCTGTAAAGGTGCATCCAATAACTTTGCTTTAACATGATCAGGTAAAGTTTGTTCTTTTAACCAGGCATGCCTACGTATGACAGACCCTGTCACTGCTGCTCTACAAGAAGCTTCCAATGAATCAAATCCACATTGCAAAGCATGTTTTCCCACTTGTTCAGCTGAATGCAACAAATCTTGCATTTCCTTGTAATCTGGCTGTTCTGTTTGTGCGAGCATTTTTTGTTTTAATTGAGACATCAGATATTGTTGATATTTCAGCATGTGAAACTGACAATTTAAGGCCCTCATAACTAGAGTAGCTGAGGTATATACTTTCTTTCCCCATCTGTCTAGTGCTCTAGAATCCCTTTCAGAGGGCACAGGATTTTTAGCAATAGAGGCCTTAACCCCTTTGGGACCCTGGGAAATGGTTTCTGGGTCAGCAACAGGGCTTTTATACAGGAATTTGTGTGAGTCAGGGACTATGTAGTACCTGTCTGGTTTGGCTGGTGCAGGAGGTAGTGAAACTGGGTTAAGGCTAGATTCTGAATAAACATCATCCACAATGTCTAACACAGGTGGAATAGCAAGTGGTCTGTGCTGGGGTAGCAAAAGGAATTCTCGGAGCCTTTTCTTAGAATCAGAGTAATCCTGGCCTTCCCAGTGGAAATGTTCCTTCACAGTATGTAAGGTTTCCCCAAAAGAGTAGTCTTCTGGGGGAGATGCAAAAGGGATAGACTCTTCAGCATCAGAATCTTCATAAGGGGGAAAGGAATATTCCTGTTCCTCAGAAGAGTCTGTGGAAATTGAAACCTGGTCAGAGGAAGTGTAGTCCTCTTCCTGCCTTGGCCTTTTATCAGGAGGGGGATGGGAACCCCTGATTAGGGTAATTAAGTCTTCAGCCATCTTAAGCATCTGTTTCTTTGGCATAGGGCCTTGTACTGGGACTGCTGTACAGTCTTCTTTGCTTTTAAAGGAGTTTTCAGTTTTGCATAGGATTTAATAGTGAGTGTAGTCGGTCTGAAGACGCCTTCTGCAACTGAAGGCGTTTCAACTGCACTGGAATCTCCTTCAGGCATAGAGTCGGAAGGGCCTAAAGGTAAAGGTAGTGGAGGCCTAGCAAACTCCGCTTGTGAATCGGATGTCACCTGGGGTTCTAAATCAGAGGTCATCAGGGGCTGCGTAGGCGCCTCACTGAAAACCAGAGAACCGGCGACTGGCCTAGCAGAGGCCTCGGAGTCCGGTTTGGATCTTGGCTGCCTGTCCTTATCTTTGCGTTTTTTATGCATTCCAGTAGTCGGTTGCTCCGACAGCATGGTATAATTAAATTTCCTACAAAAATAATGTTGGGCGAAATCAAACCAACGTTTAATAGTTTGTTTATTAAACCTAGCACAAAACAGACAACCTGTGACGTCGTGGTCTGGGCCTAGGCAAGGAATACAATAAGAATGAAAGTCCTTATGAGGTATTTGCTTCCCACAAGAAATGCAATTGTTAACTTTTTCTGACATCGGACTGAGGCAAGAAAAGGTTCCCCAATGGGGTACTTAGCTTTATGAAGACTTCGGTCTGAAATTCAATTTGAAAATCTCAGGAGTAGGCCGACCGGCACTTGCGAACTGCTTCTGCTTCGGGCACCGCGCGGCAAGAAAGACTGAAGAAAATGGCGTCGGATGCATCTTATATACCCCTGGTGCACTGACGTCAGGGAAGAAGCGACAGCAACCGACGCCGGACCAAGACTTTGGAACTCTGGCCAACCGCGGGACCGCCTGACAGCAGGATAATCCAAGTGTGATGACTGCATCAGTGTAACACGATGAACATCATCTAATTTCATGAACTCTAATCGTACCCAGACAGACAGATAGGGTCCATTCCAGCCATGGTATTAGAAATCCAAATGACCTGGAGAAATTAAACCATTAGAGAGATCAAGTATTGTGCAATGAAATGGCAAAGTTAGAAGCTAGTAAACATCCAGAATTGAATGATACATAAAGTATCAATAGCATTCTTAAGCTGAAATGCAAAGTTATAAGTACAGTACTACATTCATTTCAAGGATTGGTGAATGCATTTTAAATTATTTTTTAATTATTATTAGTTTTTTTGTATGTTTACATAAATTAATAGACAAATCAAATAACCTTCTTAAACGGAGAGCTAAAAAACTATAAGTACAGTACAATTTGTATTTTATTCATTACAAGGATTAGTGAATGTATTTACATGGAAAATGTTTCAATTATTACTAAATTTTTATTTATGTTGTTTGTACAATTATTGAATCATGTTAATAACTATAATTAAATAAGTGGCGACTGACTGCAATCAGGCTCTGAAGAAGTCTACTGAATTAAAGATGAAAGCGCTCAACCTTTTTACTTACTGATGTTCTGATTTTGCCCTGCTTTTATTCCAAATGGCATTTTCATGTTTTATTGTAACAGACCATGATGAAGGACTCCACTGTGGAAAGGATGACTGTATTAGTAACTCAAGAAGAAACGGGACTCAAAGCCTTTTACTTAGCAGTGTGCTTAGTCTGTCAGCATGCTGGGTGCCACTGACTACAACTGTAAGAGAAAGCACAACTCCATGAAGTAATAAAAAAAAAAAAAAAAAAAAAAAAAAAATTAAGTATTTTATATGTTTGAGTAAATGAAAATCTTGTTCGATTTATGGAGCCAGAGGTAACAGTTTACCAAATTATGGATTACTTTTTTTTTCAATTTTTTACCCACCAAGATGATTTAGCTATTTTTGATGGAATCACAGTTTAGTGGAGATGGCACAGTGGTGCAGCAGATAGGATTGTCTCCTCACAGCAAAAGTTTCTTCATTTAGATTCTTGACTGTTGTACCTTCTGTGCATGCTTCTACACATCCTCCCTGTAGTCACTTGGGTTTTTCCAAATGACCTTGTTTCCTCCCACAATCCAAAGGCATGCAGTAGGTGGACTGGACACTTAGTTAGCCATAGGTATGAAACAATCCTGGCAGGGCTCCCACCCTGCAGTGTGAACACTGGCTCTAGATGATTGCCACTGTTGATGTGACACCCCGCCCTAATGTGCAAAACTGGGAAAAAGTAGTAGTTGGATGGATGTTTGAGTGACAGTGAAAAAAACTACAACTCATTGTATATTGTAGTTACAAACTGACTACTACATGTATACTTATTTTAATTTGACATTTGTTAACCGGGTATATCCTACTGAGTTGAGTGATGGCCCATTTTCAGTGGAGGCCCAGGGGAAAAGCCCCATACAGAAGATACAGACATAATGAAACTGCAAAAACAATTCCAAAACAAAAGATACCAGAAATAACTGGAGATTGTGAATACATAGTATATTACAAGTTTGATTAAGCTCATAAAGATCATTAGAACTATGTAGTTCAATGAGGTGGTTCAAAAATGTACAGTTGTGTACATTTACCATAAATGTAGATGTTGGAGTGTATTCACTGTTGCAGTCATCACATCTGGGTTATCCCTGTCCGGGTAGCCCTCGGGCAGTCCGAATATCAGAGGCTTAGTATTTGTCAGTTGCTGTTGCTTCAGGACTGACATCAGGTTGTCAGTAGTATAAAGTAAGGCAGCCGACGCCATTACATCAGTTTTTCTTGCTCTGTCAGGAGCCCCCAAGTGGGAGCCAGCATGTGGTGTAAGACCCCACCAGTAGAAAGTAAATACCAAAATGTTCCTTGTAAGGAGAGAGAGAGAGAGAGAGAGAGAGAGAGAAAGAAGAGGGGGATGGAGGGAGGGAAACCAGGACTGCAACAGTGAATACACTTGAACATCTACATTTACGGTAAGTGTACACAACTGTACTATGTTCTTCATGTTTCACTGTTGCAGTCATCACATTTCAGTCGATTCCCAAAGCTGAGGAAAAGGGTGGAGGTAGTCAAGGAGACCAGGGGCTGGCTAGGATGCCCTGTAAGACTGCTGTAGCAAAGCCTGGCCTGGATTTGGAGAAAATAGGCAGGTAGTAATGCTTGGTGAATGTGTGAACAGATATCCAGGTGTCAGCCTCCAGGATGTCCCTGGTGGGGACTCCTCTGAGGAAAGCTGCAGAGGTGCAGGCTGCTGTGGTGGAGTGAGTCCTGACCCCCTTAGGGGGAGGTTTTCAGTGCTGCTTGTAACAGAAATGGATGCAGTGTGCTACCCATTTTGAAATTGTTTGTTTGGAGACGGCTTTGCCCTCTGCCCCTGCAGCAAAGCTAACTACTAACTGATCAGACTTTCTGAATGATTTAGTCCTGTCTAGACAGAAACTGAGCTGTTTGTGCACATCTAGAGAGAGTGCCGGATCCTTTCCCTCTTGTTTTGCGGGTTAGGGAAAAAGGTGGGCAAATTAATGGACTGGTTGAGAGCAACACTGGACACCACTTTGGGCATGAAGGATGGGTTAGTCTTGAGGGAAACCATGTCAGCATGGAAGATGATGAAGGGTTCCACAGCCATGAGTGCTTGTAGCTCAGAGGCTCTTTTGGCTGAAGTGATGGCCAGAAGAAAAGCCGTCTTCCAGGAGAGAAATTTTAGCTCTGCTGAAGATGCTGGTTCAAAGGGTGGCAGAGTTAGCTTTTGAAATACAAAGTTAAGGTCCCAAGCTGGGGTGGGTGCTCTTCTGGGTGGCCTCAAGTTGCCAGCCTCTCTCAGGAATTGTTTGATCAGAGGGTGTGAGAAAATGGGCTGCTCAGTGTAGAAATGAGCAGAGATAGAGGCATGAATTTTAATAGAGAAAAAAGAGAGACCTCTGTGCAGCAAGTCAGCTAGGTAATCCAGGATAAGAGGTAGGTAGGGCTGTGCCGTATCAGCTCCCTTAGCCTGAATCCAGGTGCAGAACCTTTTCCATTTGTCAGCATAACACTTTCTAGTGCTAGGGCGCCTGGCCTCACGAATAACATCTAGAAACAGTTTACTAAGGTTGGCAGATAAGCCAGGCTGCCAAATTGAGGGTTTACAATTGGGGATGCATGAATTCGCCTTCCCTCTGGGTCAGGAGGGTTGGGATCTGAGTGAGATGCCATGGTGGCAGAGTGGGGACAGGCTGCGCAGCAGTGGGTACCAGTGTTGGAAAGGCCAGTCTGGAGCAATGGGAACTGTCCTTGGTTTTACCTCCCTTACTTTGAGCAGTACCCTGGTGATGAGAGGTAGTGGAGGAAATGCATAGACCGATAGATTGAACCAGGGGAAGGACAGGGCATCCACTTTCCAAGCCATGCAGTGATGTTCCAGGTGTAGAACTTGCTGAGTTGATGGTTGGTGAGGGAGGCAAAGAGGTCGACCCTCGGGGTGCTCCATTTCTGAGTTATTACGGTGAAGGTTCTTTTGTCTAGCTGCGACTCGTATGGGCCCAGAAGATTTTTGCTTAGATGGTCTGCCAGGGAGTTTAGAGTACCTGGCAGGAATTGTGCTAACAGGTAGAGTTGCATGGCAGAGACCGTGTGCCAAAGGGTCATGGCCAGCCTGCATAGAGGGTAGGAGCGAGTCCCTCCTTGCTTGTTGATATACCACATCACAGTGGTGGTGTTTGTTTTGAGCAGGAGAGCCCCTGGGGAGAGTAGGGGCCTGAAAGCTGTCAATGCGTGCTGGACAGCTAACATTTCTTTCTGGCTGATGTGCAGATGGACCTGCTGTGGGCTCCGCTGGCTCTGTATGCACCTGCCGTCCAGGTGTGCACCCCAGGCATAGTCTGATGTGTCTGTGGTGAGGGTCTGGGTGGCTGGGGGTGGTAAGAAAGGTAGTCCTTTGTTGTGGGAGCATGCTGCTGCCCACCAAAGAAAAGCTTTCCTTAGGCAAGGTATCACTGGTATATGAGCTTCCAGGTCTTGAGAGTGTTGACACCAAAGGCTTTTTAGGTACCACTGAAGTTTCCTCATATGCAGTCTGACCTACTGAATGAGTAGAATGCAAGATGCCATGAATCCCAGAGCTTGCAGGATTTTCCTTGCAGATAACTGGGGTCTGGTGGCTAGTTGAGAGAAGTAGGCTGTCGGGTAAGTTTGCTTTTCTGGTGTAAGGAATGCCATCTGGGATGCTGCATCCAGACTTGCTCCCAGGAATATAATCCTTTGGGTGGGTACTAGTTTGGATTTCTTTTTGTTGATCGTGTACCCTAGGGAGGTCAGTAGGGACTTTACAAAGGCCAGGTGCTTGAGCAGCTTTTCCTGACTGTCTGCCTGAATTAGGAGGTATGGGTAAATTTGGATATTCCTTTGTCTGCAAAAGGCAATGGAAGGAGCCATTTTGTGAAAACTCTGGGAGCAGTAGATAAGCCGAAAGAAAGTACAGAGAACTGAAAGTGCAGGGATCCTGCCCTGAAAAAGAGAGATTTCCTGCATGATTCCCTGACAGGGATGTGGAGGTAGGCCTCTTAGGTCTACGGTGGCTAGCCAAGCATCCTTGGAGAACATGGGTAGCAGTTGCTGGAGGGTGAGCATTTTGAATTTTGGTATCACCAGGAAGGTGTTCAGAATGGATAGATCGAGGATGGGGCACCAGGTGCCTCTTTTCTGGGTAGCAGAAATAGTCTGAAGTAGAAACCTTGGCTTATCTGTTCTGCAGGAAAGTGCTCTATTGCCCTCATAGAGACCAGGGAAAAGCTTTTTCGCCTCTGCCCACTGTGGGAACCCTTTTGGGGTTGGAAGTGTGTGGAAAGAAAATTTGCATCCCTGGGATACTATGTTGAGGACCCAGCAGTTGTTGGTAATGGTGGCCCAGGTGCTTGCATGAAAGGAGAGATTTCCCCTAGGGGTAAGTGTAGGTGGGCAGAGGGAGGGGGTGGGGGAGGAGAGTCATTGTGAGTTCTTACCATGAGTGGGTGGCTTAGAACTCCCTGGTTTTGAAGTGGAGGAATTCCACTGTTTTGATCTTTGCATTCCCTGTGGCTGCTGTCTGGGGGGGGGGGGGGTCTGCTTCCCCGGGTTCTGGGCTGAACTGACCTGTTGGGAGCAGGATAGGACCAGTGCTTGGAGGGGCAATGTCTACTGAACCTTGATGGCCGGACCTGGAGGAAATCCTTTACTGTCTGCATAAATTTAGTTTTTTCTTTCATCTTTTTTAAGACCTCCTCTGCCTTAGTGCCAAATAAGTTGTCTTTTGTGCAAGGGTGCATCCAATAATATAGATTTAACATGGTCTGGCAAGGGCTGTTCCTTAAGCCATGCATGTCTTTTAAGGACATAACCGGCGACTACTGCCCTGCAAGAAGCTTCTAGGGCGTCAAAACCACAGTGTAAGGTATGCTTAGTCACTTGACTTGCAGAATGCATTAACTCTTATAACTGTTTAGATTCTGCGCAAGCAGGAAAGGAAGACACTTTTTTGAGGAGTTCCATGGTATGTTAACAAATGCAATAAATAAATAAATGTTGCTGAAATTTAAACATATGGAACTGGCAATTTAGTGCTCTGATAGCAAGAGTAGCAGAGGTGTATACTTTTTTGCCCCATCTGTCTAGTGCTCGGGAATCTCTATCTGAGGGGGTGGGATTCTTAGTAGCGGTTCCTTTAATTCCTTTAGGCCCTTGAGAAATTACCTCTGGATCAGCAGTAGGGTTTTTGAAAAGAAATTTGTGAGAGTCAGGGACTCTAATACCGGTCAGGTTTTTTGGGAGCATGAGGGAGGATGTCAAGAGTCAAACTGGATTCCAGGAAAACATCATCTACAACATCCAAGACTGGGGGAATGGCCAGGGGTCTGTGCTGTGATAGATTCAAGAATTCTCTGAGTCTCTTTTTAAACTGAGGGTAGTCCTGACATTCCCAGTGGAAATGCTCCCTTAAGGTATGAAGGATTTCCCCAAAGGAAAAGTCCTCAGGTGGAGAGGCTGAAGGAATGGATTCCTCTGCATCAGAATCCTCATAAGCAGAGAGGGGTTTCATGTCTTCATATTCAGATGCATCAGAGTCATCAGACTGCTGTTCAGACAAAACTACTGGGGACAGATCTCTTTTCTTTTGGAAGGAGTGCATAATAAGGTCTTCTGCCATTTTAAGCGTTTGAGACTGAGGCAAGGGAGCAGGTGCTTGAGATTAGCTCGTCTGTTTCTCGGGTGTGGTTCGTACCCTGGGCCTTAGAAACTCGGTAGTTTTCGAAAGAATGGTAGACGCGAAATAAGTCGTTAGTGTCGAGAATCGGTAGTATGAAGTACTTCCTCGGAAGCCGGTGCCTACTCAGCAGCTCCAGACCCATCCAAGGGTGAGACAACTGCAGTATCCTTAGTCGAAGAGTTTTGTGGCATACTGGACTCCGAAAGGGCCTCGGTAGCAGCCTGTGAATCCACAAAGCGGGCATCAGGGGCTGTGAAAGTGCCTCACTGATTACTAGCTTAACAGAAGCATCCCCGGTAGGTTTGTACCTGTGTGGTCTGTCTCTGTCTTTATCCTTGTGTTTTTGCAGATCTGCTCTCGGATGGCTTACCGAAGCCATATCAGAATTCAAGGATTGCAAGCGAAAATATCTATCTACAATAAGGGCCCGATGACGTATAGTTCTGGCGTTAAAGCACAAAAGCGACAGCGAAGGATGTTGTGGTCTGGGCCTAAGTAAGTGACGCAGTAAGAATGAAAGTCTCGGTGTTTTATTTGCTTTCCACAGGCGAGACAATTGTTAACTTTTTTCTGACATCGATTAGAGCAAGAAAAAAAGGATTCTCAGTGGGGTAACTTAGCTTTAGAAGACTTCAGCTTCAATTTGGAAGATGAAACTCCGGTAGCAGCCGACCAGCACTCGTGCGAACTGCTTCTGCTTCAGGCTCCTTGGCAAGAAATTAGAAGTTATGTACCTACCATAACGTTCCATGTTAGTTGTCTTCTCTCGCCTTCTTTCTTGCTGGATGGGTTCGGAGCCGATCCTCGGCTCCGACTCGGCACTTGCTTTAGCTTGAGAACTCCTTTTACCAGCTCGAGGCAACCCTATATCCCATGATGCAAGGCGGAACTACCTCAGATCTCGTTTGGTAGCTAACCTACCCTGCTAAGGACTAACCTAACATAATTAGGAAAACCCAAGTTCATAATAAGAGCCCTCAAATGAAGGCTCAGGAGGAAACAACCTGATAGGAACTCTTCAAGATCTGTCCAGGCCAGGGGGAAGGAGGGAGGGACGCAAGAAGGCGAGAGAAGACAACTAACATGGAACGTTATGGTAGGTACATAACTTCTAAATGTTAAGTTGTCAATCTCGCCTTCATTCTTGCTGGATGGGACCGCGTCCCTAGCACCTGTATCCCGGGTGGCTCAATGGAACAGACTCTTGAGAACTGTGGAACCAAAACTGGCCCTGTCTCTGGAGGCCAAGTCTAACTTGTAATGAGAGACAAAGGTATGAGGAGTGGCCCAAGTAGCTGCTGCACAAATGGTATCAATGGGTAGTCTATCCTGAAAGGCTGCAGAAGTGGATAGACTCCTGGTTGAGTGTGCTTTCGGTTTAGAAGGTAGTTGCTTGCCTCTGAGAGAGTACACATAGGAAATGGTGGAAGACAACCATCTGGATAAGGTCACTTTAGAAACTGGAAGACCTATCCTGTTTTCTGCATAGGAGACAAATAATTGGTCCGATTTCCTGAATTGTTTCGTTCTATGCAAATAGTACCTGAGCTGACGATGGACATCCAAAAAAATGAAGCTTTTGTTCAGCTCTGTCAGAATAGTTTGGGAAAAAGACTGGTAAATCTATGGATTGATTAATATTGGTTTGAGACAACTTTGGGGAGAAAGGACGGGTTCGTTCTTAAGGATACCCTGTCCTTATGAAAAAACAAGTAAGGGGAACGGATGCAGAGAGCTTGAATCTCGGAAACCCTTCTTGCTGAAGTGACAGCCAGTAAGAATATAGTTTTCCAGGTCAATAATTTCAAAGAACATGAAGCAGACAGTTCGAAGGGAGGTAACATCAAGGATGCCAACATTAAATTTAGATCCCATTGCGGAGGAGGATGCTTTATCGGCGGCTTTAGGAGAAAACTCCTCCCAGAAAGGCCTTGCATAATCTATGAGACATAATGTTATTATCATGCAAGCCAACATGATACTTGGAAATAGCAGCCAGTTGAACTTTAACTGTAGATGAAGAAGATCCTGACTGAAAAACTTCAGCCAGGAAATCTAAAACAGAATGCACAGGAGCAGTAAAGGGATCAATATTCCTGGAATTTGTCCAAATAGAAAAACGTCGCCACTTGCTAGCATAAACAGTTCTGGTGGACGACTTTAAAGAAGACACTAAGATGTCTCTGACAGAATCAGAGATCATCGGAAGCCTGGCTAGGGAAGGAAGTGGAGCAACCAAGCAGTGAGGCTGAGAGAATGAATGGCCCGGTGCTGCTGACCCGACTGGTGGATCAAAAGATCCGGAACTGGGTCCAGATGCCAGGGCTGCACCAGGAGGTGACTATGCAGAGAAGGAAACCAAATTTGTCGAGGCCAGTAAGGGGCAATGAGAATCAACTTGGCCCTCAAAACGGTGGCTTTCTGAATGACTTGTGGAATCAAGGGAAAGGGAGGAAAAGCGTACAGAAGTCCCCGGGGCCAATCCTGGGTTAGAGAGTCTCTCAGGGGTTGGCCTGGTAGGGGAAAGAGGGTGAAAAAAATCAGGGCACTTGTTGTTTTGAGGTGTAGCAAAAAGATTGCAACAAGGTGTGCCCCACTTCAGAAAAAATCTGATCCACTACAGATTGATTGAGAGACCACTCGTGAGGCATCAGAATGGATCTGCTCAGCCTGTCCGCCAAGAGGTTGGACCTGCCAGGGATGTGCGTTGCTATCAGAAACCGATGAGAGGAGATTGCCCATTGCCAAAGTCTGAGAGCTTCTCGACACAACGGATAGGACCTGGTCCCGCCCTGCTTGTTGATGTACAAGACCACGGACATGTTGTCTGTTTGTACTGCAATAGTCCCCGTGGGAAGAAAGTCGTTGAGGGCTTGCAACGTTAAAAGCACCGCTCTCATCTCCAGGACATTGATGTGCAGATGGTATTCTATGGGTTGCCACGTCCCGTGGACCATCCTGCCCTGATAATGCCCCCCCCACCCGATCAGAGAGGCATCCGTAGTAACTGTGGCAACTGGAGGAGGGAGAACAAAGGGTCGGCCCTGATGAAGAAGAGGGGAAGATATCCACCAGTTCAGATGAGTTCTGCACGATTGTGTGACTAAGATTTCGTGCCTCATCGGAAGACTGTGGTACGACCACTGAGTGAATAACATCCACTGCAGAAGACGCATGTGGAAGCGAGCCAGTGGTAGAAGAACAATGGCCGCAGCCATAAGACCTAGAACCTTTAGTATCAATCTGGCTTTGACCTTGCTGCTCTGCAATAGAATCCGAACAAATTTTTGGATGTCCAGAATTCTTTGATCTGTTAGTCTGGCTAACATTTTGACTGTTTAATTCTGCGCCTATAAAGGTGATAGATTGGCAAGGCCGCAGAGAAGATTTTTCGAAATTTACTGAAATTCCCAAACTCCTGCAAAGCTGCAGAGTGTAGTCTCTGGTCTGAAGAAGCTGACACCTGGTGGTGGCGGAGAGGAGCCAGTCGTCCAAATAAGGAAACACCTGGAATCCTTGACGTCTCAGATGAGCTGTGACCACTGCCATGCATCTGGTAAACACTCTGGGGGCTGAAGTGAGGCCAAAGGGCAGGGCTCTGAATTGGTAATGACTGGTCCCTAGCCGAAAGTGGAGAAACCTTCTGGAGCGCCTGTGAATCTTTATATGATAGTACGCGTCCTGAAGGTCTATAGAGCACATCCAGTTGTCCTTGCCCAGAAAGGGCAGAATGGACTGAAGCGTGACCATCCGGAATCTTGCCTTCTTGACAAATCTGTTTAGACTGCTCAGGTCTAATATTGGTCTCCAATCTCCCATCCTTTTGGGGACCAAAAAGAATCTCGAGTAGACGCCAGATCCTACTTGGTCTGCCTGAACAGTCTGGACGGCTCTTTTTCCTAGGAGCTTTGAAACCTCCTGTTCTGCCAAATCCCTTTGACCGGGTGAGATCTCTGGAAGGGATTGTTGAGGTACGGGATACCTTTTGAAGGGGATTTTGTAACCCTCGGATATGATCGACTGTACCCACATATCTTGTGAGAGGGAATGCCAGGCTACTGGGTACAGCGAAATCCTTCCCCCGACTGCCTCCAAGGGTGGACAGTCTGGCAACACCTCAGGGGTGCTGAAAGGGCTTCTCAGGAAGAGACTCCCTGTTGCCCTGGTTCTGAGGACCGCCCTGCCTCTAGGGCGTCTATGATTGTTACCCCTCTGCCTCTGGGGTAAACTGACCACGTGTGTCCGGTGTAGCTCCTTGGGCTTTGCGGAACCACATCTTCCCTCCCTTCTGACCCTTGGGATATGGTCTAGAAGGGGTGGAAAATGGACTCCAACGGCAGAAAGAGTTTTACCGTCCTGCTCACACCTGGTCAAGGTATCCTTCACCTGAGGTCCGAACAAAGCCGAACCATCAAAGGGGTATTGGTGAAGGACGCCTTAAAGGGGTCCGCAAAATTACAAAGCCACATCCAGGCTTGACGTCTAAGAGCCACTCCTGTGCCTGCGGCCCTGCTCGCTCCATCGGCCGCATAGGATATGAGCCGCATGGAGGAGTTGGATAAGGAATTCAGGATTGCTAGCTGTGAGGCAATCTTTTCTTGAGCCCCAGCAGCAGAAGGATCCTGGACCACTTCACCTAGTTCCTTGAGAATATCTCTTTGAAGCCTGGTGAAGTGACAAAGGTAGTTCAGCGAACGCATAGCAAAGGTCGCTGAAGAAAACATCCACTTTCCATACCTGTCCATGGTCCTAGAATCCTTGTTAGGAGGATGGACAGGTACTGAAGGATCCGCAAGTTCCTTCTTAGTGGCCGCCGCCACCACCATAGCATCCACAGAGACGCCCTTGGAAAGAAACTGTTTGTCCATAGGGGCCGTAATAAACTTGGATGGTCTCCTGGGGACAGGTTCCACAGAATCTGGAGCTGCCCACGCCTTCCGAGCCACTACCTGCATAAGTGGGTCGAAAGGCGGAGACACCCAGGAGGTGGAGGGTCGGGATCCAAAAGCCTCCAGGTATACCGACTCATCCTCGGAGGGATCAATGGATGGCCAATTCCCCCTCTGTTTGAGGAGCTCAAGGATGTCTGAAAAGGAGACATCCTCAGAGGGGGATCGTGGGGAACCCTCCAACTCATCTAAGTCGGTATCAGATGTAGTAGACTCAGGGAGTCTGTGTGTTTCCTCTTACACGTCCTCTTCCGAGGGGTTCACCTGCAGGATCAGGAGAAACTTGGAAGAGGAGGAAATTCCCAATGGGGAAACCTGGGGCGATGGATCCCTGGGCCTGAGAGCAAGAGGCTGGCAAGAGGTGTCTACAGGCACCGAAGAGGGAGGAGCTAGAGGGATGGACCGTTGACCTGGCTCAGGAGCCAGGACACTCCTCATCACCTCAAAGGCTCCTCCCGGGAGACCGGAATATCCCGTTCAGAGGACACAGGAATTCCCGGCTCCACTGAGAGGAAGGCTCGAGGCTGATATCGGTGCCGAGCTTACCAAAGCGAAGCCCGAGAGGAGAGCGGGTCGGACAAGGGTCCGATGCCACTAGCCCCTCGGAGCCGACCAGGAAACTCGACGACCGGATCCCTCCAAGGAAGGTCTCAAGGAGGAGATCGGAGCCAAGACGACGGAGCCGAAGGATGTATTGGCTCGGCGCGAAACAGTCACTGTCCCGAAGCTCCGGCTCCGAACTCTGGTGGGAGTCGGAGGAGGAAGTTCAAGGGTGAAGCAATAGCCAAGTCTGCTGAGACGGGCTATGGAGCATTTGGGCCAGTGCCTGCGACTTTAACAGCCTGCTTACCACCCTCTCTAAGTCGTGGTCAGACAGCCTGGAAGATCTCAAGATCGGCTCCGATGGCTCCGCTCCGACAAAGAGGAGACCCCGGAGCCGAGTGGATACTCCAACGAAGGGGACCGAGATCTCTTCGGGACGAAGTCATCAGAGCCGAAGTCCCTGAATTCCAGATGGAGCCGAAGGTTTCGGCCCGATGCTGGATAAGGTGTCGGCTCCAGCCGAGCCGACAAGGCCACAGTAGATGGGTGTCGGAACCAATCGGTGCCGAACCCACTACTTCGAAGCAGAAAGATCGGCTCCAGCGGAGCGATCTCGGCCCGACGGAGCCGAGCCACCGGAAGAGGCTTAGATACTGTAGCCTGAACCTTCGGAGGCTTAGAAGGTTTACTGGACCCTGTTTTAGAGGGAGAACCTTCTGGCTTAAGTAAGCCACGGAGGATCAATTTATTCCTCCTTTCCTGCAGGACTCTCTGGCTAAAAGAGTGACACAAAGCACAGGAGTCCTGCAGGTGCAAAGGCCCCAGGCAATAAACACAAGAAGTGTGACCGTCTGTCAGAGACATCTTCTGACAGCACGAGTCACACTTCTTGAAGCCTGAGACCTTGCCTTCCTTAGACATAGTCCTAGAGGAAGAAGTCACACACACCCCAACAATCACACAATTAATCCCCCAACACACAGACACACAGGTAGGGATTAAGCAATGGGGTCTAGGCCTAACTTAAAACTCTTTAACAATTATAAAAAGAATTTAAAACTTTTTAAGTTTAAGGGAAATAGGGGGGGGGGGGCTGTAGAAACACTACACACTATAACAAGGGGAATAAGGGAGAAATAAATCCCTGACTAAGCTTTTTTGACAAAAATCAACTTACCTCAGCTGGCAAAGGAGACCTCTTTCGCTAAGCGGCAAACGAGATCTGAGGTAGTTCCGCCTTGCATCATGGGATATAGGGTTGCCTCGAGCTGGTAAAAGGAGTTCTCAAGCTAAAGCAAGTGCCGAGTCGGAGCCGAGGATCGGCTCCGAACCCATCCAGCAAGAATGAAGGCGAGATTGACAACTTAACATGACTGATGTAATGGCGTTGGCTGCCTTACTTTATACCAACGACCTGAAGTCAATCCTGAAGCGACAGCAATCGATGCAGAAATACTAAGCCTCTGGTATTCGGGCCTGGCAGGGATAACCCAAATGTGATGGCTGCAACAGTGAAACACGAGGAACATCATAGGACACATCATACAAGTTAGAGTAATTACATAAGACATTAAAGCTATGTAGTTCAATATGCAGTGGTACAAAGTAAGCAGTGAGGAAGAGGACAATGGTAGCACTGGGGAAACAAGAATGATATAGAAGGTGTAGAGAAGTGAGGGTCAGTATTCAGGGGAGATACAGTGGGGGCCATTAAGAAGTGTAGAGCAGGAAATAGTAGTTAGTAGCAAGAGCTCCTAAGAGAGCACAAGGGGGTGTAATAGGATACCAAGGAAGAGATGACAGGGCAGGAGGAGGATTTGTTCAGAATGAAGTGAATAAAAGACAGTTGGAGGAGATGGGGTAGTTCTAAGTCAGTGTAGTTTTAGTAGAGAAAGGCAGTGGTGAGAGTTATAGGGGTGGTTAGCAGCGAACCTGGTAACTTTATTGTAGGCTAGTTCACGCTTGGCTTTTAATGTGGGTTGTATGTTGGTCAGGATTGGGGAAGCACACAGGAGGGTGAGAAAAGGATGGGCATGGGCAAGAGAAAGTAAAGTTATTTGTGAGGTATTTTTTATGTTTGTAGAGCAGTCCAAGTTTTTGGATTCGTTTTCTTAACTCATTCACTGCAATGGAGCTCAGGAAATTTGCACTGAAACGTCCAATGGGCGGAGCCTAAGCCTTTTGACAGAATCAAATTATGTTCTCAAATTTTAAACAAATGTTCATATCTCTGGAACCATAGGGATTATTAAATAAGTATTATTGGCAAATTCTTTAGCACAAACTATTTTTATAATGGTAGTATTCTTTAAGTTCTAAGTTTTAACCCACATTTTAAAAGTTACAGTAAATACCATTACATTTGTAATATTCTGTAAACAATTTACAATATCTCAGTAACTACTCAAGTTACTCACATAATAGCAGCATTTTATTCATCTGGCTGAGAGCTTTCATATGAGGCTAAGGAGTTCTGTCCATGTTACTTGTTTTTTGAGATATTTAGAAAAATGTGAATATTATATCTATATTAATTAATACCATAAAAACAACAGTTAACATCTATCTACCTGCACTAGACCGAGATCAAATATTAATGCAGCTGAGTTTGCTATTGTGTGAGCTTGAAGGTGAAATATTTTAAAACCTTGTACATAGCAGCGTTTTGGAATTACTGATGCAAATATGAACAAGCAATATTTGATGAGTAGAGGCATAATTCAGATGTAATGAGGTAATACAGTGAAGTATATGCAGATCAAATTTAAGTTGGTCACCTGCGATTGCACCTAGTAGTTTTATCTGCATTTCGACATTATGACAGTGTTAAGTGAAGTGATGGTAAATGATGTGTTATGCTGGGACAGGGACTTGGACAGAAAAAGTTTTTTTTTTTTGTTTTTTTTGTTTTTTTTTAGGTTGAGTATTAGTTGATAGTTTGTTAGCCAATTTTCAACAGAGTGAAAGGAGCTTTGGGTAAGTGAGTGGCAGTCCAAGAGGTTGTCAGAGGAAGAGATGATAGTAGAGCCATTCGCATACTGTATGAGTGTCGTACCTCTCAACCTGGAAACATCAAAAATCTGGACAAAGACCCATGAAAAATTGGTACAAATCTGTACACTGATTAACATAAAATTTGCATACACAGTTATGTAACCCCAACCACTCCAATGGAATTCTGGGATGCCTGCTTTCAAACAGAAACTGAAGCTCAACCAACCAAAATATGGACCCCCCCCAGATCCTGTAGTAAATGGTAACCATTTTCTGAAATGTGTACCAGTGACATTCACTGGGAAGGGAGATGATGATCAACCTTAAGATTTTGTTTTTGGCGACTTGCAGTATGTGGGTTTTGTGGTAAAAGTAGGGCATTTTACTGGTAGGCAATATTCTAATATTAGCAAAAGAATATCATAGTTTGCAAGGACCTCCAAAAGTCATTCTTCATGGCCTACTGATCAGTGGCATAGCTAGAGTTTGTGCCACCCGGGGCTGAGTTTACTGCCCTTCCCCAGTCACAAAATCATGGTCAAATGGCCCCCCCCCCATACACAGCCCTGCCCCCTTCTGCCATCCCAATGTCCCATTACTTGGCTACTTTGCCGCATTTACCACAAACACTAATGTGCATACAGCTTTACTTCTACAACGATTTGGATTTCATTTAAAACTTTTATTTTACATTTTATAGCACAAACACTAACAGACATCTGCAAAACACAGCAATACAGACTCAAACTCACAATGAAAACAGACTTGGCATTAAAACTTCTCTGCCCTTGAAACTCACATTCATTGAAACTCACATTCAAAGAAAAGGCATCTGGTCAGTGATGGATAAAGATTACCTTTGGGCTGTTTTCAAATCATAGGCCCCTTGCACACAAAACATACATGTGTTCTTTGATACACCTTCCTGATTGTATTAAATCATATTCCTTCTATAATACAGCACACTTGTTAGAGAGAGTTTTAAATGTATTGTTCTGAACATTTTTACAGTAAGCAATGAAACAAACTGTATGAACCAATAATGACAAAAACTGCCCAATTCAGAACATTTCCATCACGAAAGTCTACTCAAACTTCAGTCATTACAATCCACCAATATCAGTAAATATGCCAATATATACAGAAGTAAAAGTCATCTAAATAATTCCACATTAAAGTGATCTGTAACTAATGAAGAGGTTGCTGCTAGCAAATAAATTTATATTTCACTGTTTCATCTACATAAAATGCCTGTTGCCCTTGAGGAATAAATTGCCTATGTTACATTAAAATAATTATAAGCCAGTAATATTGCAATAGGGAATGGATGGCAACCTAATAACCAGTTCGTAGTTACTAGGTACCGCCACCAAAGAGGACATTTGCAGGACCGTAGCATCCACCCAATTTAAAAGTTCAACACTGTACAGTATCAACAATCCATCTACAAACTGTGGGAGTGGAATTCCACAGCCTTCTGCATCAAAAACAAGCAGTCTACCTGTTGTGCTACTAGTAACAAACAGTCTTGGCATAAGCAGCTATAAACGTCTCTCCCCCTAAAGAACTATGCAGCATAAGAAATCTCAAAAAAGTCAAAATTTATGGGGGGGGGGGGGGGGTGTTAAAGGCCCAAAACCAGGGACACATTTTTAACATTGCTTCTATAACCTTAGAAAAGTTGTTAGAATAAAATGTTTTGTGTTGCAATGTGTCTCCTGAAAGATAGGAAGACTGAAACTTCACGGCTGTCATTATTTAGTGAATTCAGTTCTCATTGATTTGCCAGAAAACCAGAAATTTTATGAGGAACAGACCACGAGTATGATGAATACAGTTGTACCCTGTATGACAAGACAGAATACAGACTGGTTAATCCTGAAGGAAAAAGTACAGCTGTGTACACTTACCATAAATGTAGATGTTCGAGTGTATTCACTGTTGCAGTCATCACATTTGGGTTATCTGCCTGAAGGTAGCCCTCAGCCAGCCTGAATACCAGAGTCTTGGGATTTCTGCTCCTGATGCTGTCGCTTCTTCCACGACGTCAGGTCGTCAGGGGTATAAAACATGCAGCCGACGGCATTACATCAGTTTTTCTTGCCCCAGATGTCAGGTGCCCCCAAAATAGGAAGCAATTACATGGTATGTAATACCCCCAGCAATACCAATGATATAAGATATGCCAGACAAAAAGGATACGAAAGAAATCAAAAGAAGTCAGGGGGCTGAAAGGAGGGTAACCAGGACTGCAACAGTGAATACACTCTAACATCTACATTTATGGTAAATGTACACAACTGTACTATGTTCTTAGTGTTTCATTGTTGCAGTCATCACATCTGGGTTCATTCCCAAACCTAAGGAAAGGTGGAGGTTATGAAGCATTAGGGCTGGCAATCAGGCCCTGTAAGACTGCTGTGGCAAATCCAGCTCTGGATTTAGAAAATATAGGCAAGTGGTAGTGCCTGGTGAAAGTGTGTACAGAGCTCCCGGTTGCAGCTTCCAGGATGTCCCTGGTAGGGACTCAGTGAGAAATGCTGTAGAGGTAGATGCAGCCCTAGTGGAATGAGTTCTGACCCCCTGTGGGGTGGGTTTCCCATGGTGCTTGTAGCAGAAATGGATGCAGTATGCTATCCATTTAGAAATGGTTTGCTTTGAAATGGCCTTGCCCTCTGCAGCAAAGCTGACTAGCAGCTGGTCAAATTTTCTGAGGGGTTTAGTCCTGTCCAGATAGAACCTAAGCTGCCTGTGCACGTCCAGGGAATGCAGGATCCTTTCCCCTTTATTCTGTGGATTAAGAACAAAGGTTGACAAATGAATGGACTGGTTTAAAGCCACACTAGACATCACCTTGGGCATAAAGGATGGGTTAGTCCTGAGGGAAACCCTGTCTGCATGGAAGATAATGAAGGGTTCCACTGCCATAAGCGCCTGCAATTCAGACACTCTTCTTGCTTAAGTGATGGCTAGAAGTAAAGCTGTTTTCCATGAGAGGTATTTTAACTCTGCTGTGGCCGCAGGTTCAAAGGGTCAAATGGGTGTCAGCTTTTCTAATACAAAGTTAAGGTCCCAGGCTGGAGTGGGAGTTCTCCTGGGGGGGGGGGTCTTACATTTTTGGGTCCTCTCAGGAACTGTTTTACCAGAGGATGAGAGAAGAGGGGTGGCTCAGTATTATAATAAGCTGAGATGGCAGAGGCATGGATCTTAATTGAAAATAAGGATAGGCCTTTGTGGAGCATTTCTGTTAAGCAATCTAGTATATGAGGTAAGCTGGGCACAGTTGTGCCCATTCCCGGAGACTGCCTCCAGGAACAGTATGTTTTCCATTTTTCAGAATAGGATTTTCTAGTACTAGACCTCCTTGCCTCAAGAATGACATCCAGCACCTGCTTACTGAGGTTTGCTGGTGTTGAATTCAGGGGATTAGCCAGGCTGCAAGGTTCAGGGTCTGTAGCGGAGGGTGCAGAATCTGGGCTGCCTGCTGGGACAGCAGGGAAGGGGTGGATGTTAGCACTGTCATACTGCGCAAAAGAGGGTACCCAGTGCTGGCATGGCCAGTCTGGCGCAATCAGGATTGCCCTTAGCTTGTCCGGTTTGATTTTTAGTAGAACCTTCGAGAGGAGTGGCAGAGGGGGAAAAGGCATAGACAAAGGCTTTCACAGGTGAAGGACAGGGAATCCCCACTTTCCAAGCTTGGCTGTGGGGAGTTCTGGTGCAATATTTGCTCAATTGATAGTTCTGAGGGGAAGCAAAAAGGTCCACCTCTGGTGCTCCACACCTGTTCTTCAAAAGCTTGAATATTTTGGGTTCCATTTTCCACTCGTGTGGATCCATGAGTTTTCTGCTCAAGTCATCTGCCAGTGAATTTAGTTTGCCTGGCAGGAATTGAGCTTGTAAGTTCACTTGGTTGCTCAAGGCCGTGTTCCACAGAGCCTTGGCTAGTCAACAGAGTGAGTAGGAATGAGTTTCCCCCTGCTCGTTTATGTACCACATAACTGTGGTGTTGTCGGTCTTTACCAATAGTTGTCCTGGAAGAATAAGGCCCTTGAAGGCTGTTAGAGCATTCTGCACAGCTAACATTTCTTTTTGATTGATACGCAGGTGCATTTGCTTTGGGTTCCATTTGCCCTGAATGCACTGCCCTGCCATGCGAGCCCCCACATGCATAGTCTGATGCGTCTGTTAGGGTTTGGGTGGCAAGGGGTAAAATGAAAGGGAGTCCCTTGTTGTGGATGCAGGCCTCTGCCCACCAAAGGAACTCTGTCCTTAGGCAAGGAATGACCGGAATCATGGTTTCCAGGTCCTGAGAATGTTGACACCAGAGACTTTTTAGGTACCACTGAAGTTTCCTCATATGCAGTCTTGCATATGGAATTAGTAGAATTCAAGAGGCCATTAACCCTAGGGTTTGCAGTATTTTTCTTGCAGATAGCCAGGTTTTGGTGGCCAGTAGATTGAAATAGTTTGCCAAATAAATTTGTTTCTCTGGAGTGAGGAATGCCATCTGGGAAGTTGTGTTCAAGCTTGCTCCCAGGAATACAATCTGTTGGCTGGGTACCAGTTGTGATTTACTTTCGTTGATGGTGTACCCAGTGAAGAGAGAAGTCTCTTTACAAATGCCAGGTGCTGAAGTAGCAATTCCTGACTGTCTGCCTAAATCAGGCAATTGTCCAAGTATGGGTAAATCTGAATTCCTCTCTGCCTTCAATATGCAATGGCTGGAGCTAGGCACTTTGTGAATACCCTGGGTGCAGTAGATAAGCCAAAGGGAAGAAGTGCAGAGAACTGACAGTGCATAGAGCCTGCTCTGAAGCGTAGCCCTTATGGAAATGTGCAGATAAGGTTCTTTTAAATCTAGGGTTGCTAGCCAGGAGTCCTTGGCTAGCATTGGAAGCAGCTGTTGGAGAGTTACCATTCTGAATTTTGGAACCACCAAAAAGGTGTTGAGAATAGACAGATCCAGGATAGAACGCCAAGAGTTTTCTTTTCTGGGGACCAAAAACAGTCTGGAGTAAAAACCTTGTCCCCTTTGTTTTGTTGGGATAGGTTGAATAGCCTTGATACTGAGAAGAAAATGTACTTGCTTTTGGGCCTCTGCCCGCTGGTTTGGTGGTAGGTCTGGCAATCCACTTATGGATTGGAGTGCGTGGAATTGGAATCTGTATCCCTGGGAAACCATGTTTAAGACCAATTTGTCTTGGGTAATGTATTGCCAATTTTTGGCATGCAGTGCAAGTTTTCCTCCTAAAGGTGCAAGTACTTGGGCAAGGCTTGGAAAAGTTAAGGCTAAGTCATTGTGCAATTTTTACAAAGGATGGAGGCTTACTACTCCCTGTTTTGGACATGGGGAGAACTCCATTGCTTAGATCTGTGCATAGCCTGAGACTGAAGTCTTGGTGGTCTGCTGCCCCTGGGTTTGGACTGAGAATGCCTGGAAGGGACTGGAAAATACCAGTTTTTTGAAGGCCAATGCCTACTGAATTTAGGTGGCTGTACTTTTAAGAAATCCTCAACTGTAGTTTGCATAGATTTAGCTTTCTTCTCCATTCTTTTGAGGACTTCTGCTTTATTACCAAATAGACACTCTTGATTTAATGGTGCATCCAGTAATTTTGCTTTTACATGATCTGGCAAGTTTTGTTCATTAAGCCAATCATGTCTTCTAAGAACAGACCCAGTGACAGCAGCCCTGCAAGATGCTTCTAAAGCAGCAAACCCACATTGCAAAGTATGTTTACCAACTTGGTTAGCAGAATGCATTAAGTCTTGTAAATCTTTGTGTTCTGCACAAACAGGAATCAACAACATTTTTTGTTTAATTAGCTCCATAATATGCTGCTGATACCTTAACAAATGAAACTGCAATTTAAAGCCCCGATGGCAAGCGTAGCTGAGGTGTATACCTTTTTTCCCGATCTATCTAATGCCCTTGAATCCCTGTCCGAAGGGGTAGGATTTTTGGCAGTTGTAGCCTTAATGCCTTTAGGTCCCTGGGAAATGCTCTCTGGATCCGCAGTAGGATTCCTGAAAAGGAATTTGTGGGAGTCAGGCACTCTATAGTACCGGTCAGGTTTCATGGGAGCTGGAGGCAAGAAATCAGGAGTAAGGCTGGATTCCAGGAAGACATCATCTACAATTTCCAGAACAGGAGGGATAGCTAGAGGCCTGTGCTGAGGCAAGCTTAAAAATTCCCAGAGTCTCTTTTTGGACTGGGAGTAGTCCTGGCTCTCCCAACGGAAATGTTCTCTAAGGGTGTGCAGGGTTTCACCAAAGGAAAAATCCTCTGGAGGGGAAGCAGAGGGAATGGAATCCTCTGCATCAGAATCCTCATTAGTAGATAAGGGTATATCTTGGAAAGAATATACAGAAGATATATAAGAAGATATACAGAAAGATCAGAGTAATCAGATTCCTGATCAGAAGAATCAGAAGGAAAATCAGTTCTGGGTCTTTCTGAGGGGGAAGGCCGACTTCCCCTAATTAAAGTAATGAGGTCCTCAGCCATTCTAATCATTTGTTTTTGTAGCATGTGGGCCTTAGAATGCGCTTTGGTCATCGGTTTCCTAGGCGTAGTGCGAACTTTAGGCATGAGAAATTCAGTATTTTTGGTTTGAAAGGAAGTCGGTTTACTATGAAGATCGGAAGGCCTGAAAACACCCTCAGAAGCTAGTGCCTGCACAGCGGCTCCGGACCCATCCAATGTAGAGACATCAACAGGTTCCATAGTCGAAGAAGCATCTCGCAACTGGGTCTCAGTAGAGGCCTGCGAATCTGTAGAAGTGGGTATTAGGGGCTGTGAAAGCGCCTCACTGAGTACCAGTGGACTGGAGACTAGCTTAACGGTAGCGTCGTTGGCAGCCTTGGACCTTTGCAGTCTATCTCTATCCTTTTGTTTTTTTCGGAAGATTGGTAGTTGGATGGCTTACCCAAGACATTTCAGAGTACGGAAATCGAAAGCGAAAGAATTTAGCTACAAAAATAGTCTGATGACTAATAGTTCAGGCATTGAACAAGGCACAAAACCGAAAGCGAGGGATGTCTTGGTCTGGGCCTAAACAGGTGATGCAATAAGAATGAAAATCTCTGCGAGGCATTTGCTTTCCACAGGCAGGACAATTAATTTTTTCTGACATCGGTTAGAGCAAGAAAAAAGGAACCCCAACGGGGTACTTATCTTTTAGAAGACTTCAGGTCTGAAGCTCGAAAAATTCAGCAGTCTGCCAACTGGCACTTGCGAACTGCTTCTGGTTCGGGCACTGCACTGCAAGAAAGACTGATGTGATGGCATCAGCTGCATGTTTTATAACCCTGATGACCTGATGTAACGGAAGAAGCGACAGCATCCGAAGCAGAAATCCCCAGACTCTGGTATTCAGGCCGGCTGAGGGCTACCTGCAGGCAGATAACCCAAATGTGATGACTGTAACAGTGAAACACGAAGAAAGTACAGTTTTGTACCTACCATAAATGTAGATGTTAGAGTGCTAATACAGCTGCAGTAATCACAGATGGGTTTTCTGCCGTCAGGCGGGTCCTCGGTCGGCCGAATTCCAAAGTCTAGGTCCGGCGTCGGTTGTTGTCACTTTCTTTCCTGAAGTCAGTGAGGCAGGAGTATATAAGACACAGCCAACGCCATTTTCTTCAGTCTTTCTTGCCCCAGATGTCAGGTGCCCCCAAAAGGAAGGCAATACATAAATTATAATTACATACATGAAATGCAATATAATCAAAAAACAGTAGTTGCAAGCAAATATACCATAGAAGGATAACCCAATCAGGTTGTATGAAGAGGGGTTAGGCCCTAGGCCTTTACCAAGAGGGGAAGGAGGGAGGGAAAAGTGTACTGCAGCTGTATTAGCACTCGAACATCTACATTTATGGTAGGTACAAAACTGTACTATGTTCATCGTGCATACAGCTGCAGTAATCACAGATGGGTAGAATCCCAAAGCTACGCAGGGTGGTAGGCACTAGGTGGAACTGGGATGAGCCAGAATGCCCTGCAACACAGCAGTGGCAAAGCCTGCTCTAGTTTTGGAATATAAAGGCAGGTGGTAGTGTTTTGTGAAGGTATGCACAGAACTCCAAGTGGCTGCCTCCAAAATATCTTTGGTAGGAACTCCTCTGAGGAAGGCTGTAGAGGTAGCTGTGGCCCTGGTGGAGTGGGATCTGATGCCTGTAGGGACAGATTTTCCATGATAGGAGTAACAAAACCGTATGCAGTGGCCTATCCATTTTGAAATTGTCTGTTTGGTAACTGGCTTCCCTTGAGCTCCTACAGCATAGGACACAAAAAGTTGTTCTGATTTCCTGAAAGGCTTTGTTCTGTCCAAATAATAACGTAGCTGTCTATGGATGTCTAAGGAGTGTAGCAGCCTTTCCCCTTTGTTTTTAGGATTGGGGTAAAAGGTAGGTAAGTGTATGGCTTGATTTAAAGCTACCATGGATACCCACTTTAGGCATAAATGACGGGTTGTTTCGAAGGGAAACCCTGTCCTGATGGAAGATGAGAAAGGGCTGCACAGCCATGAGGGCTTGTAGTTCCGAAACCCTACGAACTGAGGTAATGGCCAGGAGGAAAGCTGTTTTCCAGGACAAATATTGCAAATCTGTTGAGGCAGCTGGTTCAAAGGGAGGCAATGTTAATTTTTCTAGAATGTAATTAAGATCCCAGGCTGGAATTGGTTGTTTCCTTGGTGGTCTTATATTCTTAGCCCCTCTGAGGAACTGTCTTAAGAGTGGGTGAGAGAATAAGGGTGGATCTGTGTTGAATTCTGCAGAAATGGCTGAGGCATGGATTTTATGGAGGAAAATGAAAGTCCACTGTTCAGCAGCTCAGCTAGATACTGTAATACCTGAGGCAAATTCAGTTTTCTAGGGTCCTGGCCTTTTTTCTCATTCCAAGAGCAAAACCGTTTCCATTTTACGGAGTAAGCCTTTCTAGTAGATGGCCTTCTGGCCTCCAAAATGACATCCTGCACCTCTTTGGGGAGTAGAGTCTGTTGTGGTGTTAAGGAATTTTCCATGCAGCGGGATTGAGTGTTTTCAGCTGACTGTGAAGAGTTTTGTAGCTGTGCTGAGTCAGCAGAAGAGGCATTAGAGGTAGGGACCAGGGAGGAGTATGTGTTAGGCTCCTCAGGAGTGGGTACCAGTGTTGTCTTGGCCAGTCTGGAGCAATCAGTATCATCTTCGGTCTGTCTGCTCTTGCTTTCAAGAGCACCTTGGGCAGAAGAGGCAGAGGTGGGAAAGCGTAAACTGTCCATGCTGTCCAACTGAATGAAAGGGCGTCCACTCTCCAGGCCTTTGGATTAAAGGTCCTTGAACAAAACTTTTCCAACTGATGATTCCTGTGGGAGGCGAAGAGATCTAGGTCTGGCCTCCCCCACGCTTGGATTATCTTTGTAAACACTTGAGGATGCAACTTCCATTCGTGTGGATCTGTCATATTTCTGCATAGATTGTCTGCCAGCGTGTTTTCCAAACCTGGCAAGTACTGTGCTTGAAGTTCGATTTGCCATTCCAGAGCCAAGTTCCAAAGTGTCATGGCTAGTCTGCACAGGGGTATGAATGTGTTCCTCCTTGTTTGTTTATGTACCACATTACTGTGGTGTTGTCTGTTCTTATCAATAATTGTCCTGGATGCAGGAAGTCCTTGAAAGCTGTAATTGCATTTATCACTGCTAGCATTTCTTTTGATTGATGTGAAGGTGCTTTTCCTTTTGGGACCATTTGCCCTGAATGCACCTGTCTGTCATGTGCACCCCCAGGCGTAATCTGAGGCGTCTGTTGTGATGACTTGATTTGCTTGAGGCTTGCAGAATGGGAGACCTGTGTTTGTTTGACATGCTTGGGCCCACCATAGAAATTCCTTTTGCAAACATGGAATTATTGGTATTATTGTTTCCAAACTGTGGCTGTGCTGAGACCAAAGGTTTTTAGGTACCATTGAAGTTTCCTCATATGCAACTTTGCACATGGGATTAAAAGAATGCAAGATGCCATGAAGCCCAGAGCCTGCAGGATTTTCCTTGCAGTAAGCCTGGTACAATTTGCTAGTATTTTGAAGTATTGAGTTAGTTGCCCCTGTTTTTCTGGCGTAAGACAGGCCATCTGGGTGTTTGTGTCCAAGTTGGCACCCAGGAAAGTTATTTTCTGAGATGGTGTTAGCCTGGATTTCTCTTTGTTGATTGTGTATCCCAGAGAATGCAGTAACCGTGTTACATAAGCCAGATGTTCCAGAAGTATGTGCTTGCTGCCCGCTTGGATCAGGCAGTCGTCCAAATAAGGGTAAATTTGTATTCCTTGAAGTCTGCAGTAGGCAATTACTGATGCCAGGCATTTCGTGAATACTCTGGGCGCAGTAGATAATCCAAAGGGCAATGCAGAGAATTGATAGTGTATTGAACCTGCAAGAAATCTGAGGTATCTTCTGCAGCTTTGTCTGACTGGGACATGCAGGTATGCCTCCTTGAGGTCCAATGTTACCAGCCAAAACTCCTTGCCCAGCATGGGAAGAAGCTGCTGTAAAGTGAGCATCTTGAATTTTGGTACGAGTAAGAATGTGTTTAGGATGGATAAGTCCAAAATGGGTCTCCAGTCGGATCTTTTCCTTGGTACCAGAAATAGCCTGGAGTAAAAACCTTGACCTTGCTCGTGAATAGGTACCTCTTGAATAGCTTTCATGTCTATGAGCTTTGAAATTTGTAGTTGTGCCTCTGCCCTTTGTGTGGCAGGTTTGGCATGCCTCTCATTTTTGGAAGAGTGTGAAAATGAAATCTGTAGCCTCTGTTTATAACGTCCAGGATCCACTTATCTGTTGTGACAATATGCCAATTTCTTGTAAATAATGCTAGTTTTCCTCCCAAGGGTGCTGCCAGCTGAGACTTGCTTGGCATGGAAAACAGGAAGTCATTGGGTTTGTTTCCTGTATTGTTGTGCACTGTCTTCGCCACCTCTTGGTGCTGGAGTTTGCCATTGCCTGCCTCTATATGATCCTTGTGATTGTCCTCTGCCCCTTGTGTGCCTGTATCTACCTCTTTGGGGCTTGTCCGTGCTGGAAAGGACCAGTTTTTAGAAGGCCAATTTCTGCTAAAACGTAGTGGTTGAACCTGTAGAAAAGCTTTGACAGTTTGCATAGATTTGGCTTTTTCTTCCATTTTCCGTAGTATCTCCTCAGCATTAGTACCAAATAACACATCCTTTTGTAAAGGAGCATCTAATAGTTTAGCTTTCACATGATCAGGCAAGATTTGTTCCCTAAGCCAGGCATGTCTACGAATGACTGATCCTGTAACAACAGCTCTACTTGAGGCCTCTAGGGCATCATAGCCACATTGTAAGGTGTGTTTACCCACTTGTTCTGCACTATGCATCATATCCTGCAACTCCTTCAAGTCTGGTTGTTCAGGTTGAGACATTTTATTTCTTAATTGTGATAACAGAAACTGCTGATATTTAAGCATATGAAACTGACAATTTAAGGCCCTCATGGCTAGGGTGGCCGAGGTATATACCTTTTTCCCCACCTTTCTAAGGATCTTGACTCTTTCGGAAGGTAGTGGATTCTTAGCAGTAGAGGCCTTCATTCCCTTGGGGCCTTGAGAAATGGTTTCAGGGTCAGCATTATGGCTTTTGTAAAGAAATTGGTGAGAGTTAGGAACTCTGTAGTACCTATCAGGCTTGACTGGGGCAGGAGGCAGGGAATCCGGATTAAGGCAAGCCTCCGAATAAACATCATCAAGTATGTCCAAGACAGGAGGTATCGCCAGAGGTCTGTGTTGAGGTAACAAAAGAAATTCCCTAAGTCTTTTATTGGAATCAGAAAAGTCTTGGCCTTCCCAATGGAAGTGTTCCCTCAAGGTGTGCAAGGTTTCCCCAAAAGAAAAATCCTCAGGAGGAGATACAGAAGGAATGGACTGCTCTGCATCAGAATCTTCAAAAGGGGAGTAAGAGTGTTCCTCTACATCAGAATGTTGTGAAAAAATGGAGCCCTGATCAGAAGAGGGAGAATCTTCCTCCACTCTGGGTCTCTTGTCTGAAGGGGGTTGGGAACCCCTGATAAGAGTAATTAAATCCTCAGCCATTTTAAGCATCTGCTTTTTAGGCATGGGGCCTGGAGATGGGCCCTGTGCAACAGGCCTCTTGGGATGCCTGGCTGATTTGGCCTTAATGGAAAAGGAAGAGGAGGGTCTAAAGACACCATGGGTGGAAGTGGACCTGTCCACATTAGAAGGCTCAACGCTCACACTGCGGTCTCGGTTACAGAAGACACCGCCAAAGAAGTGTCGTCGGCAGTCAGGGACTGCATAGGCGTCTCGCTGAGAACCGGACCATGTGTAGCCGGTTTTGGCGTGGTGTCGGTCCTTGTCCTTACGTTTTTTGGACAAAACGGTAGTCTGAGTCTCCGACGACATTTTATAATCAAAGGCTGTACCAAAAAAGTGTTGGGCGAACTCCGCCCGACGCTTAATAGTGCGTTTATTGAAAGTAGTGCAAAAGCGACAGCCCGAGATGTCGTGGTCTGGGCCTAAACAAGGTATGCAGAGGGAACGGAAATCCTTATGCGGTATTTGCTTCCCACAAGAAATACAATTGTTAACTTTTTCTGACATCGGTCTGAGGCAAGAAAAGTTTCAACGGGTACTTAGCTTTAATGAAGACTTCGGTTTCCAATTTTTCAGAATTCAGGAGCTGGCCGACCGGCACTTGCGAACTGCTTCTGCTTCGGGCACCGTGCGGCAAAAAAGACTGAAGAAAATGGCGTCGGCTGTGTCTTATATACTCCTGCCTCACTGACGTCAGGAAAGAAAGCGACAACAACAGACACCGGACCTAGACTTTGGAATTCGGCCGACCGAGGACCCGCCTGACGGCAGAAAACCCATCTGTGATTACTGCAGCTGTATGCACGATGAACATCATCAATGTTATTCAGAAACAGACCATACAGTAAGAATTATCACTTTCGGTTGACACAGTTGAACATTATGATTGCTCAAGACTCAGGAGTAATCGGACAGCTTAGCAGGCAATATGCAGTTTTCTGGAGGCACAACATCATTGCTGTTAATATACTGGGCTGCATTGTTGGGAGCATGACACTGAATCCCATTAACTCCTCTCTGCGTATTGTATAACTTGAGCAAATCACCTGGTTTCCCTACTCCTTCAGATTATGCCAGAAAATGATCTTTTAGTACAATGGGTATACCTGATTAGTTAAATTAGAAGTAACTGAAGATATCTGAGCTTGTTCAGGGACAATTTTGACTTAACCCAAAGAGCAGCAGCATTATGTCTCACGGCAGTGTGGTGACTCATTACGCAGGTTCAGTCCTAACTACAAATCACTATACTAAGTTACAGAGACTCTGCTGTGAAAGTCTAACCTTGTAGGACTTCTGAGTAGGGTGGTATGTGCATTCATTCAAGACCTTACAGAAAAGGTTATGCAACAACATTATTGTCGTAAATAGCACAGAATCTAATGTATGTCATAGAGAAATGCTATCAGCACTTTTCAAATGTATACTTACAACTTGATGATTTGCTGTTATGTTCAGTGTGAACTTTTTACAAATCCCACCTCTTGAAATAGGTGACATCGCCAAGATAGAAGTGCTTGCCCATCAATACCAAATGTTTACTAAAAAATGAACTTTACAACACACATAAGGGGCATATTCAAATTAATTGTATTATATTAAGTGTGAAAAGTGCAGTGTAGAAAAGAACGTGATACAACGAGCAAGTAATTCTAAGAAAATGATAAACTGATTGGCATTTTTTTGGAGATCATTGTAAAAGACATTAACACTCCTTTCCAAAGGTTTCTAACGGTTTATACCATCGAGGAACTGCCATTCGCTTACGGACTAGGTTGTTGCACTTTTATGGAGTAAAAGCATTTTTTGGCATTGTTTATTTAGCATATGTCACTTGCTGTTGTAAAATTCTTTCTTGATGACCGAGGAAGCACTAACAATTCTTATGTTTTAAAATAATGCTAATAGCTGGTGCACCAACAAATCATCCTGCAGCTAGCTGTTCTGCAGGGATAGCTGAAATAAACCCCCCTTCTTTATTTGGATAGCTTAAATTTCCTATTCCTCATCGATTCCATGGAAGTAAATACTGCTCTGGTTAACTCTGCTTTGGTCAGCAACCTGGATCCTGGAGGAATCCACTGGGAAGGACAAGGGTAAATAACAGAGATCTGGTCACCCCCACGAAGTCCTGCTGCAGAGCCCCACACCTATGCAAGGTCCAGACTTGACTTCTACACAAAATGGCACACAGGCTTGAGCCTGAACAAAGAATGCCTGCACTCCACCTGGGAATTATGGATGTGTGAAACCACCCACTCAGGACATCTGTCTAGGCAGGAAATGAACAATGCCTGCCCTCTGACAGAGGTAGGGCTTTTAGGAATCACAAAAATCTCAGTTTTCAGAATTCCTAAAAGTCTGCAGAATAATGTCCCCCACTCTTGCTTGTCACTCCTTCTGTCTTCAGATACTAGGAGAAGACAGTAATGAATGAGCCTGTTGGGATTATTGGATGATCTTGAGATGGGAAACAAGTGTCAAAAATACCCCTCATCTTCTTAAACTTCATTGCCCTTTTTTAACCAATAAAATGGCACAAGTTTCCTTAGCATTGGTCTCCTCTTACCTGTAGCAGCACAGCCTTCGTTCTCTAGTTTGCTTTATTTCCTCCTATTTAATTGCCTTTGATCTCCTACCTTCAATTCTGGCAACACTTACCCACTAAAGCTTCATCCTAATAAACGAGTTACCCCAGCTGTCTGTAAACCAGCATGACTGATGGGCCTGAGAGTGGCTACAAATATAACTCACTAACACAGAGTTATACTATCCAAGGAATGAGGCAGGTTATGCCTGGATCCAGTGGTGGAATGTCCAGCATCTCTTTTGAGGCATATGGCTATCCATACAGCATGCACGTAGCCATGTGACATGGCCATTCACATTTTTGACATTGTGGTAGAAAGTATAGTTGTGTACACTTACCATAAATGTAGATGTTAGAGTGTATTCACTGGTGCAGTCATCACATTTGGGTTATCTGCTTGCAGGTAGCCCTCAGTCGGCCTGCTTATCAAATTCTTGGGACCTGCTTCAGTTGCGATCTCATCTTCCATGACGTCAGGTAGTCAGGGGTATAAAGCATGCAGCCAACGCCATTACATCAGTTTTTCTTGCCCCCAAATGTCAGGTGCCCCGATAATGGGAAGCAATTATATACAAGGTTACACCTCCAACAAAAAGCAAATACACCAGAAAGCTTTAAGCATAGTAAAGAATAGAGGTATAGGCAACAGAAGTCAGGGGGCTGGAGGGTAACCAGGACTGCAACAGTGAATACACTCGAACATCTACATTTATGGTAAGTGTACACAACTGTACTATGTTCTTCGTGTTTCACTGTTGCAGTCATCACATTTGGGTAGATTCCCAAAGCTAAGGATGGGAGGAGGCAATTAGACACCATTAGGACCAGCTATAAGGCCCTGCAAGATTGCAATGGCACAGCCAGCTCTGGATTTAGAAAAAATTGGCAAGTGGTAATGCTTGGTGAAGGTATGTACTGAACTCCAGGTAGCAGCTTCTAGGATGTCCCTGGTAGGGACACCTTTGAGAAAGGCTGCAGAGGTAGATGCAGCCCTGGTGGAATGAGGTCTTATCCCCTGTGGGGTAGGTTTTCCATGGTGCTTACAGCAGAAATGAATGCAATGGCCTATCCACTTAGAAATATAGTTTGCTTTGAAAAGGCCTTCCCCTCTGCCCCTGCAGCAAATGCAACCAGCAGCTGTTCAGATTTCCTGAGAGGCTTAGTCCTGTCCAAGTAAAATCTAAGTTGTCTGTGCACGTCCAAGGAGTGCAGTGTTTGTTCCCCTTTGTTCTGTGGATTAGAAAAGAAGATTGGCAAATGAATGGACTGATTAAGGGCCACACTGGATGCCACCTTTGGCATAAAGGAAGGATTGGTCCTGAGGGACACCCTGTCAACATGAAAGATGATGAATGGCTCCACTGCCATGAGGGCCTGTAATTTAGACACCCTTCTTGCTGAAGTGATGGCTATAAGGAAGGCTGTTTTCCAAGAAAGGAATTTCAATTCTGCATTTGCAGCTGGCTCAAAGGGAGATAGAGTGAGCTTTTCCAATACAAAGTTAAAGTCCCAGGCTGGAGTAGGGGCTCTCCTGGGTGGTCTTAAGTTTTTGGCCCCTCTGAGAAATTGCTTCAGCAGTGGATGGGAGAAGAGGGGTGGCTCTGTATTATAGTGTGCTGAAATGGCCAAGGCATGAATTTTGATGGAACAAAAGGAAAGGCCCTTGTGAAGCATCTTAGTTAAGTACTGAAGAATATGCGGTAAATTGGGCACTGTTGTGCCCATCCCTTGAGTTTGGCTCCAGGAACAGAATCTTTTCCATTTTTCAGCATAGGATTTTCTACTACTAGGCCTCCTTGCCTGCAGAATGACATCCATCACTTGCTTACTGAGGGATGGCAATGGAGAGATCAGGTAATTAGCCAGGCTGCAAGGTTCAGGGTTTGAAGCTGTGGGTGCAGAATCTGGCCCTCCTGCTGGGACAGCAGAGCAGGGATCTGAGGCAGGTGCCATGGTCACAGCAGTGACACACTGCACAAGAGGGGGTACCAGTGTTGGCGTGGCCAGTCTGGTGCAATCAGTATTGTCCTTAGTTTGTCCCATTTGATCTTTAGTAGCACTTTGGAGAGGAGAGGCAGAGGGGGAAAAGCATACACTGATTGTATTCACTGTTCTTCACCTGGAAAAACATCTTTCCAAGCTTGTCTGTGGGGAGTCCTTGTGCAGAATTTGCCCAATTGGTAGTTCTGAGGGGAGGCAAACAGGTCTAGCTCTGGGCTCCCCATTTGTTTCTCAACATATTGAATATCTTTGGTTCCAGTTTCCACATGTGTGGGTCCATGAGATTTTTGATTAGGTCATCTGCCAGTGTATTTAGTTTGCCTGGCAGGAATTTAACTTGTAGGTGCACTTGGTAGCTCAAGGCTGTGTTCACAGAGCCATGGCTAGTCTGCAGAGAGGGTATGAGTGGGTTCCCCCCGTTTGTTTATATACCACATAAAGTACAGTTTTGTACCTACCATAAATGTAGATGTTAGAGTGCTCATACAGCTGCAGTCATAACAGATGGGTTATCCTGCCATCAGGCAGGTCCTCGGTCGGCCGAATTCCAAAGTCTAGGTCCAGGCGTCGGTTGTCGTCGCTTCCTCCCTGACGTCAGTGCGGCAGGGGTATAAAAGAGGCAGCCGACGACATTTTCTTCAGTTTTTCTTGCCCCAGATGTCAGGTGCCCCCAGAAGGAAGGCAAAAATCATGTTATGTAAAAATGCAATGTTGATAAATCAAAAACAGTAGTTGCAAGCAAATACACCATAAAAGAGTACCCCAAAAGGTTATATGAAAAGCTTTTGTCATAAGGCCTGTCCTAAGAGGGGTTGGAGGGAGGGAAACCTGGACTGCAGCTGTATGAGCACTCGAACATTTACATTTATGGTAGGTACAAAACTGTACTATGTTCATTGTGCATACAGCTGCAGTCATAACAGATGGGTAGAATCCCAAAGCTAAGTAAGGGTGGTAGGCACTAAGTGGAACTAGGAGGGGCTAGTATGCCCTGCAGGACTGCTGTGGCAAAGCCCGCTCTAGATTTAGAGTAAAATGGGAGGCGATAGTGCTTGGAGAAAGTGTGCACTGAACTCCAGGTGGCTGCTTCCAAAATATCCTTGGTAGGGACCCCCCTGAGGAAGGCTGCAGAGGTAGCTGTGGCTCTGGTGGACTGGGATTTGATGCATGCAGGCACAGTTTTTCCATGAAATGAGTAACAAAAGCGTATGCAGTGGGATATCCATTTTGAAATTGTCTGTTTGGAAATAGCCTTTCCTTGAGCACCTGCAGCATAGGACACAGAGTTGCTCAGATTTCCTGAATGGCTTTGTCCTGTCCAAATAATAATGAAGTTGTCTGTGAATGTCCAAGGAATGTAGTAGTCTTTCCCCTTTGTTCTGTGGATTAGGATAAAAGGTAGGTAAGTGGATAGTCTGATTCAAAGCTACACTGGATACTACCTTTGGCATAAAGGTAGTAGGGTTGGTTCGTAAGGAAACTCTGTCCCGATGGAAAATGATGAATGGTTGCACAGCCATGAGGGCCTGTAGCTCCAAAACCCTGCGAGCTGAGGTGATGGCCAGAAGAAAGGCTGTTTTCCATAACAAGTACTGTAACTCTGATGAAGAAGCTGGCTCGAAGGGAGGAAGGGTCAGCTTTTCCAATACGAAGTTGAGGTCCCAAGCAGGGACTGGTAGTTTCCTTGGGGGTTTTGTATTCTTTGCCCCTCTGAGGAACTGCCTTAAGAGAGGATGAGAGAATAAAGGAGGATCTGTGTTGTATTGTGCAGAAATGGCTGAAGCGTGGATCTTGATGGAGGAGAAGGAAAGTTCATTGTTTAACATCTCAGCTAGGTACTGTAAAATTTGAGGTATATTTATTACCCAATGATTCTGTCCCTTCTTTTGATTCCAGGCACAAAATCGTTCCCATTTGGCGGAGTAGGCCTTTCTAGTAGAAGGTCTTCTGGCCTCCAAGATGACATCCTGCACCTCACTGGAGAGAAGAAACTGTTGTGAAATCAAGGAATTCTCCACGCAGCTAGATTTAGAGTTTTGAGATGGCTGCGAAGAGATTTGTAGTTGTGCTGGGACAACAGAAGAGGGACTAGAGGTAGGATCCATGGTGGGGAATGTGTCAGGCTCTTCAGGAGCCGATACCAGTGTTGCCTTGGCCAGTCTGGAGCAATGAGTATCATTTTCGGCCTCTCTGCTCTGGCTTTTAATAGAACTTTGGGCATCAGAGGAAGAGGCGGGAAGGCATAGACTGTCAATGTTGTCCAATTGAAGGAAAGTGCGTCCACTTTCCAGGCCTGTGGATGATGGGTCCTTGAACAAAATTTTTTCAAATGGCAATTTCTGTGTGTAGCAAAGAGATCTAGGTCTGGCTGTCCCCATGCCTGAGATATCTTTGTGAAAATTTGAGGATGCAACTTCCATTCGTGTGGATCTGTCATATTTCTGCTTAGGTTGTCTGCCAGTGTGTTTTCCTTCCCTGGCAGGAATTGTGCCTGTAGTTGAATTTTCAATTCCAGTGCTGTGTTCCATAGGGTCATGGCTTGCCTGCACAGGGGGTATGAATGAGTTCCCCCTGTTTGTTTATGTACCACATCACTGTGGTGTTGTCTGTCCTTATCAATAGCTGGCCTGGATGCAGTAGGTCTTTGAAGGTCATAATAGCTTTTTGCACGGCTAGCATTTCCTTTTGGTTGATGTGAAGGAGCTTCTGTTCGTGCCCATTTTCCCTGAATGCACTGATTTGTCATGTGTGCTCCCCAGGCGTAGTCTGAGGCGTCTGTTGTGATGATTTGAGTTGCTTGAGGTACACAGAAAGGAAGACCTGTGTTTCTTTGGCAAGCTTGAGCCCACCACATAAATTCCTTTTGAAGGCATGGAATGAGTGGTATTAATTGCTTCCAAGCTGTGGCTGTGTTGAGACCATACTTTTTTAGGTACCATTGAAGTTTCCTCATATGCAGCTTTGCACATGGGATAAGTAGGATGCAAGATGCCATGAATCCCAGAGCCTGCAGGACTTTCCTTGCAGTTAGCCTGGTGTAAGTTGCCATTTTTCTGAAGTATTGAGACAGTTGCCCTTGCTTGTCTGGCGTGAGGTAGGCCATCTGGGTGGTTGTATCCAAGTTGGCACCCAGGAAAATTATTTGTTGAGAGGGTATTAGTTTTGATTTCTTTTTGTTGACTGTGTATCCCAGGAAGTTCAACAGTTTTATTACAAACGCCAGGTGCTGCAGTAGTATGTCCTTGCTGTCCGCTTGGATCAGGCAGTCGTCCAGATATGGGAAGATTTGTATCCCTTGTCTGCAGAAGGCGATTACTGATGTCAGGCATTTTGTAAACATTCTGGGCACAGTAAATAAGCCAAAGGGCAATGCAGAGAATTGGTAATGGGTTGAACCTGCAAGAAATCTGAGGTATCTTCTGCAATCTTGTCTGATAGGGACATGCAGGTATGCCTCCTTGAGGTCCAATGTTACCAGCCAAGACTCCTTGCCCAGCATGGGAAGAAGCTGCTGTAATGTGAGCATCTTGAATTTTGGCACCTGTAGATATGTGTTTAGGATGGATAGGTCTAAGATAGGTCTCCAATCTTTGTCTTTCCTTGGTACCAGGAATAGTCTGGAATAAAACCCTTGACCTTGTTCTTTTGCAGGTACCTCTTGAATTGCTTTCATGTCCATGAGAGCTGAAATTTGTTTTGTGCCTCTGCCCTTTGATTTTGTGGCAGGTTTGGCATGCCTCTCATTTTTGGAAGGGTGTGAAAGTGGAACCTATAGCCTCTGTCTATAATGTCCAGAATCCATTTGTCTTTTGTAACAATATGCCAATTTTTGAGAATAATGTCAGTTTTCCGCCAAAGGTGCTGCCATTAAAGCTTTGCTTGGCAGGTGTAGGGGGAAGTCATTGTGTCTGCTTTCTAAAAGACTGTGATCTATCTTCTCCACCTCTTGGGGTTGGTGCTTGCCACTGTCTGGCTCTGAAAGATCCTTGAGGTTGCCCTCACCCCTTGGACGCCTGTATCTGCCCCTTAGAGGTCTCGCCGTGGGTGGAAAGGACCAAATATTTGAAGGCCAGTTTCTGCTGAAACGTGGAGGCTGTTCCTGCAGGAAATCTTTCACTGTTTGCATTGATTTCGCTTTTTCCTCCATTTTCTTTAGCACCTCCTCTGCTTTAACACCAAACAATACAACTTTTTGAAGAGCAGCAACTAACAATTAAGGTTTTACATGATGTGGAAAGGTTTGCTCTTTGAGCCAAGCATGCCTACGTATAACAGACCCTGTAACAGCAGCTCTACATGAGGCCTCTAAAGCATCAAAACCACACTGCAAGGTATGTTTACCCACTTGCTCTGCACCATGCAACAAATCCTGCAACTCTTTTAAATCTGGTTGTTCTGGTTGTGTCATTTTGCTTTTCAGCTGAGATATCAAAAACTGTTGATACTTTAACATATGGAACTGACAGTTTAATGCCCTCATGGTTAAACTGGCCGAGGTGTACACCTTTTTCCCCCACCTTTCTAAAGATCTGGAATCTCTCTCTGAAGGTAATGGGTTTTTAGCAGTGGAGTCCTTAATTCCCTTGGGACACTGTGAAATAGTTTCTGGGTCAGCAGTATGGCTTTTATATAGGAACTGGTGAGAATCAGGAACCCGGTAATACCAGTCTGGTTTAACAGTAGCTGGAGGCAAAAAATCTGGATTAAGGCTGGCTTCTGTGTACACATCATCCAATATATCTAAACAGGAGGGATAGCCAGAGGCCTATGCTGGGGGAGCAGAAGAAATTCCTTGAGCCTTTTCTTGGAATCTGAGTAATCTTGGCCTTCCCAGTGAAAGTGTTCCCTCAATGTATGCAGGGTTTCCCCAAAAGAGAAGTCCTCAGGAGGGGAGACTGAGGGAATAGACTCCTCTGCATCAGAGTCTTCGAATGGAGAATAGGCACAATCCTGGTCCTCAGATAGTTCTGAGGTAATAGAAGCTTGATCTGAGGAAGGGTAGTCTTCCTCTAATCTGGGCCTTTTGTCAGAGGGGGGTTGAGAACCCCCGATAAGAGTAATCAAATCCTCAGCCATTTTAAGCATCTGTTTTTTAGGCATGGTGCCTTGAGAGGATGTCTGAGGAACCTGTTTTTTGGTTTTCATGGCTGTTTTAGATTTAGTGAAGGCTTTAATAGAGACGGAGGAAGGCCTGAAGACCCCTTGAGAAATGGCAGGCCTGTCTAAATTCTGAGTTTCCCCGCCAGGAGTGGCGTCGGTATCAGTAGTAGGAATGGGGGCCGAGGAGCCTGCGACTGGCACGAAGACACCGGTAATGCATTGTCATCGGTACTCAGGGCTGCGAGGCACTCGCTGAGTACCGGAGAACCGGTAGTCGGCCTTAGCGTGGTATCAGTAGGTGGTGCGGACCTCGTATGCCGGTCCTTATCTTTGCGTTTTTTGCTCAAAACTGGAGTCGGGAGTTATCAGACGACATAATTAAATTTTTTGCCAAAAAAGTGAAGGGCGAACTCCGCCCAACGCTTAATAGTGCGTTTGTTGAATCTAGCACAAAAACAGCAGGCCGAGACGTCGTGGTCTGGGCCTGAGCAAGGTATACAGTAAGACTGGAAATCCTTATGCGGTACTTGCTTCCCACATGAAATGCAATTATTAACTTTGTCTGACATCGGTCAGAGGCAAGAAAAGTTTCCCCAACGGGGTACTTAGCTTTCAAGAAGACTTCGGCTGAAATACTTTTGTAAATCTCAGGAGCTGGCCAACCGGCACTTGCGAACTGCTTCTGCTTCGGGCACCGCGCGGCAAGAAAGACTGAAGAAAATGGCGTCGGCTGCCTCTTTTATACCCCTGCCGCACTGACGTCAGGGAGGAAGCGACGACAACAGACGCCGGACCTAGACTTTGGAATTCGGCCGACCGAGGACCCGCCTGACGGCAGGATAACCCATCTGTTATGACTGCAGCTGTATGCACGATGAACATCAGTGGTGTTGTCCGTCTTTACCAGTAAGTGTCCTGGAAGAATGTGGTCCTTGAAGGCTGTCAGAGCATTCTGTACAGCTAACATTTCTTTTGACCGATATGCAGGTGCATTTGACTCTGGTTCCATTTGTCCTGAATGCACTGCCCTGCCAAGTGAGCCCCCATGCATAGTCTGATGCATCGGTTGTTAGGGTTTGGGCGGCAGGGGGTAGAGTCAATGGCAGTCCCTTGTTTTGGTGGCAGGCCTCTACCCACCAAAGGAACTCTATCTTTAGACAAGGTATGATAGGCATCATTGATTCTAGGTCCTGAGAATGTTGAAACCATAGGCTTTTTAGACACCGTTGTAGTTTCCTCATATGCAGTCTTGCATATGGAATTAGTAGAATGCAAGAGGCCATGAACCGCAGGGCTTACAGTATTTTCCTTGCAGATAGCTGGGTCTTTGTGACCAGTAGTTTGAAGTAGGCTGTCAAATGAACTTGTTTCTCTGGTGTGAGGTAGGTCACCTGGGAAGTTGTATTCAAGCTTGCTCCCAGGAATACAATTTGTTGGCAGGGTACTAGATGTGATTTCTTTTCATTTAATGGTGTACCCCAGAGAAGTTAGTAATTTCTTTACAAATGCCAGATGATTTAATAGTATGTCCTGATGCTTAGAAGAGAGAGAACTTGCTTTTGAGCCTCTGCCCACTGATTTGGGGGGAAGTCTGGCCAACCGTTTGGGGTTGGTAAGGAGTGGAAGTGGAATCTGTATCCTTGGAAAACTATATTTAAAACCCATTTGTCTTGGGTAATGAGTTCCCAGTTTTTTGCATGCAGGGCAATCTTTCCCCCTAAAGGAACAGTCAGTTGAGCAGGGCTTGGAAAGTTTAAAGTTAAGTCATTGTGACAGTTTACCATAGGGGGGTGGTGTCTTACTACTACCAGCTTTGGAAGTGGGAGCCCCCCACTGCTTAGGCCTGTGAGTACCTTGGGAATGAAGCCTGGGTGTTCTGCTGGTTCTGGGTTTGGACTGAAAAGGCCTGGAAGAGGCAGGAAGGGACCAATTCTTAAAACGCCAATGCTTACTAAATCTGGGAGGCTGTACTTGCAGGGAATCTTTAACAGTTTGCATATATTTAGCTTTTTCCTCCATCTTTTTAAGTACTTATTCTGCTTTGTTGCCAAAGAGGCAGTCTTGGTTTAAGGGAGCATCCAGTAATTTAGCTTTAACAATCTGGCAAATATCGCTCCTTAAGCCAAGCATGCCTTCCAAGTACAGACCCAGTGACAGCAGCCCTGCAAGATGCCTCTAATGAATCAAAACTACATTGCAAAGTGTTTCCAACTTGTTCAGCAGAATGCATTAATCCTGTAATGCTTTATTTTCACCACAATGACTCAACATAATTTTCTGTTTAAGCAATCCAATAATATGCTGCTGATACTTTAACATATGAAACTGACAGCTTAAGGCTCTAATGGCCAAGGCTGCAGAAGTGTATACCTTCTTACCCCATCTATCCAGGGCCCTGGAATCTCTATCAGAGGGTGTAGGGTTTTTCGCAGTAGTAGCCTTAATGCCTTTGGGTCCCTGTGAAATGATCTCCGGATCCGCAGTAGGATTCTTAAAGAGGAACTTGTAAGAGTCAGGTACCCTGCAATACCAGTCAGGTAAAGTGTCAGGGGCCAGTTGGATTCCGAGAAGGCATCCTCTATAATGTCCAGTACAGGAGGGATAGCTAAAGGCCTGTGTTGAGGTAGGAGTAAGAATTCCCTAAGCCTCTTTTTGGAGTCAGAGTAATCCTGGTTTTCCCAGCAGAAATGCTCCCCAAGAGTGTACAAGATTTCACCAAAAGAGAAATCCTCTGGAGGGGAAGCAGAGGGAATGGAGTCCTCTGCACCAGAAACCTCATAGGTAAATAAGGGCAACTCCTGGTCATCAGAGAAAACAGAAATTTCAGAATCCTAATCAGAAGAATCAGAAGGAAAATCAGTCCTAGGTCTCAGAGGGGGAAGGGTGGCTTCCCCTGATTAGAGTAATAAGGTCTTCAGCCATTCTTCTCATTTGTTTTTTAGGCATAGGGGCCTGGCCATGTGGCCTGGGCTTCGGTTTTCTACACATGGATCGAGTTTTAGGCCTTGAAGAAGAAGATGGCGTTGGTTTAATATGAAAGTCAGTAGGCCTGAATACACCCTCAGAAGCCGGTGCCTGCACAGCGGCTCCGGACCCATCCAAGGTAGAGACATCCAGAGGTTCCACAGTCGAAGAAGCATCTTGCGGCATACCGGACTCCGAATGGGTCTCAGTAGAGGCCTGCGAATCTGAAGTAGTGGGTATCAGGGGCTGCGAAAGCGCTTCACTGAGTACCGGCAAACTGGCGACTAGCTTAGGAGAAGCATTGTCGGCAGCTTTGGACCTATGTTGTCTGTCTCTGTCTTTATCTTTGCGTTATTTTGGAATGTCGGTAGTCGGGTGGCTTACCGAAGCCATTTCTGGATAATTAAACAGAGTACCAAAATATTTAGATGTGAAAATGAACAGATGATGAATAGTTCAAGGTTTGAATAAGGCACAAAACCGACAGCGAGGTACATCATGGTCTGGGCCTAAGCAAAGAATGCAGTACAAATGAAAATCTTTATGAGGTATTTGCTTTCCACAAGAAATACAATTGTTAACTTTTACTGAAATTGGTTTAGAGAAAGAAAAAGGATCCCCAATGGGGTACTTAGCTTAGTTGAAAACTTCGGATCTGAAACTCGAAAACGAAAATTTCAGGAGTCGGCCGACCGGCACTTGCGAACTGCTTCTGCTTCGGGCACTGCTCGGCAAGAAAGACTGATGTAATGATGTCGGCTGCATGCTTTATACCCCTGACTACCTGACGTCATGGAAGATGAGACAGTAACTGACGCAGGACCCAAGACTTTGATAATCAGGCCGACTGAGGGCTACCTGCAAGCAGATAACCCAAACGTGATGACTGCAACAGTGAAACACGAAGAACGTCAAGAGAAGCTCGCTTATGAGCCAGCACTGAATTATGAAATCTATTTTGGTATGTCACTGATCCCCTGTACACTAAAATCAACAACACACAAGACAGGCACACAGACACACTCACACACAGGCAGACACACAGGCAGACACACAGACAGAGAGAGAGAGAGAGAGAGAGAGAGAGAGAGAGAGAGACAACCCTGCAACTTGCAGAATGGAACCTAAAACAGTAAACTTGCAGGACAGACCCTAACTTGCAAACAGCACTTCAGAATGGACCCTCAGTAGCAGCAGCAAAGCAGCAATCTCCTTGTATGCAAACTCTCCTTACAGCAGCAGCAATATAGAATGGCAAACGGCACCAGTAAACATACAGAAAAAGAACCAGTAACTTACAGTAACAGCAGTAAACTCCTCCTTACAGCAAAACAGTAGTAGTAAACATACACACATCCCCCACCCTGCAACTTGCAGAATGGACTCTGCAACAGTAAACTTGCAGAGCAGGTCCTACAAACTTGCAAACGGCACTTCAGAACAGACCCTGGGCAGCAGCAAAGCAGCAACTTCCTTATATGCAAACTCTCCTTAAACGAACAAACCCTCCTTACAGCAGCATTACAGGATGGCAAACGGCACCAGTAAACATACAGAAAAAGAACCAGTAACTTGCAGCAGTGAACTCATCCTTACAGCAAAACAGAAGTAGTAAACATACAAATAAACACAAAACATACAAATGAGCAGAAGGAATCTCCTTACATGCAAAATAGAACCCGCATTACAGCAGCAACACTGGATATCAAGTGGCACCAGTAAACATGCAGAGCAAGCAAGAATCCGTAAACTTACAGCAGCAGCTATCGCCGTGTAGTGGAAAGGAATTACTTGATGCTGTTACTCGAAAGATTTACTTTGTATTATTGATAATCCCAAAAGTGCCACCAGCCCCTTTCACCCCCCCCTACACGTTGCTGTACGGACTACAGTCAGAAATAAACACAGTCAATTGTAGTACACACCCCCTCCAGCCCTCAGCCAAATTCTGACAGGCTGGCAGTCTACTCATGAAGTTGACGTAATCACGCATGCCCCCCCCCCCCGTGTGTGATGACATCAGCAGAAATTCACTCCAAAAACTTCCTAAAAAAAAAAAAAACCCTGGGGAAATCAGAAATTAAAGGGGCTAATCGGGAATTCGTGGCATCCCATTATTTTGACCTCAAAACCGGTAAATATCGAGGAATTTGGTATGGTTGAGAGGTAGGATGACAGTAGAGTGACGGGCAGGAAGAATGAAGACAGTTGGTGAAAATGCTGGTAGTGGTCCAAATAAGAATCCTCATGGTACACCTTTGTTGACAGGGAGAAAGGGAGAGAGCCACTTGACAGATTGCTGCCTGTTGGAAAGACAGCTAGAGAACCACTTCAAGCTAGAGATAGACATATTAAGGTCTGCCAGTTTGGTAAGGAGCACAGGGTGGGAAACAGTGTCAAAGGCTTTGGGGAAGCCTAGGAATAGACAGGAGACAAGTCTATTGTTGTCTCTGGATTGCGCGACAGTTTGGGTAAAGGAAGTTACAGCAGTGGTAGTGCTGTGGGTGTAAGTACATTTTCCTGTAGGAGGTAGACCAGTAGTTGCTTATGAATACATTTTTCTAGTAACCTTGAGAGAGGGGACAGAATAGCTACTGGGTGGAAGTTTGACAGGTCAGTGGAGTGCCCTCCCTTGTGGATGGGAATAGTATAAAATTGTTTCCAGATCGAGGGGACAGAAGATTCTTGAATAGATCAGTTTGATTAGAATGGAGGACAGGATAGGCTAATGAGCTAGCACCAAGTTTTAGGAAGTGAGTGGGTAGGTTACCTGCTTAGGGAGAGCATGACTTAAGTTTGCTGAGAAAAAATGTTATGTAGGAAGTGGAAATGGATTTGAGTGAGAAGGTGGCAGTTTGAGTTGAAGGAGAGGGGATGGGGGAGGTTAGTGGTGTTGCTACTGTGGGTTAATTTAGTGATGGAATCAATGAAGTAGGTGTTAAGAATGGAGGAGGTTTCCAGAGGCGAGTTATTTGGGCAGGGGTTAGGGGAACTTGAGCTTCCAGGGTGTAGAATTTTAGTTAAACTATTACAAAATATTTTGGGATTTTTGTGGTGGCTAGCCAGGGGTTTCTGATAGAAGTTTTTCTTGTCCGTATGTACCTGCTTTTTAGTGAGGTTATGGAGATCTTTGTAGCTTTGGAGAGGAGTCTGGGTTTTGAATTCTAGCCAGTTTTTCCAAGCCTGGTCTCTTTCTAGCATTAGAGAGCAAGTGAACCTTATTATAGTCTTGGTACATCGTGAAATTTTACTCTAACTTTCCTAGGGGGAGCTGGGGAGTTAAACGTTTCAAGGAACATAGTGCTGAATTTGTGCACTGCTTCATCAAGGGGTAGGTGAAGCAGGAACGACCAGTTTATGGAGGAGAGAATATTACCGAATATGTTTGGGTTGAAGTAGAGTGCGATGGTCTTTGTATTTGCGAGTTTTGCAGTGTGATAGGGTGTATGTTTGGATGCATATGGAAGACTGCTCCCTTAGGGAGTCGGGTAGTGTTTGGAGTTATGATAAAGGTTAGGATTGGACACAAGGATCCAGTCTAGTATAGTGCCAGAGTTGGTGGGCTTACTATGGTGCGCCGGCGTTGTGATACACTAGGTGAAGCTGTGGAGATTTATGGTTGAGTTTGGTGAGTCAGGGGTGAGGGTTTGCCAGTCAATCTTGACATCACCTAAGATTATAGTTTCTTTGAGTATGGTGCGAGTTAGCCAGGAGAACATTTGTTCTAGTAAGGGAATATTATTTCCTGAGAGAATATAGATAGGGTACGGTGTAAATTAGCCAGGAGAGTATTTATTCTAGTAAGGGAATATTATTTCCTGGGGGAATATAGACTGCAGTAACTGCAAGTGTTTTATGGCGGTTTATTTTGCAGATGGCTATTAAGAGTTTGGCTGGCTGAAAGTTAACAGGGGAGAAGTTAAGTTGGTTGATATAGAGTACAGCTACTCCACCACTTTTTTGTGGTTCTTGTCGAGGTGGAGGATGTTATATCCAGGGTAAATGACTTCATAGTCAGGGTTGTGGGGTTTAAGCCACATTTTGGTTAAGGCTACTATGTCAGGGAAGTGTTGGGCAATCCAGGAGTGGAATTCTGTAACTTTGTTATGAATGCTGCGTATGTTCCGGGAGTATATTGTTAATATTAAAGTTAAAGTTTTGGGAGGTGAAGGATGGAGGGAGAGTGACAGGAGAGGATACACTGAGGGGGTCTGGGTTAGGGTCTCTTGACAGAAATAACCTTTTGGAGATTTGTGTTAGATTAAGAATACTAGAGCATGAGGTTAGGTATTTGGGTCTGTTTTTTAGGAAGCGAGATGGGTAAAGGACTAGCTTAAACTTGGACAATGAGAGGGTTAGTGTGGACAAACAGAGGGGTTAATTTCAAATTTGTAAAGAGGTCAAATGTGAGAGTATAAGAAGAGCAGTGGAGGTGTAGATGAATAGCATTTTGTGAAAAGAGAGCAAGTATGTTGGGAGGGGGTAGGAGAAGAGAGATGGAGACAATAGGTAAGCTGTTGAGATGTGGTACAGGTAGTAGTAGTGCTGGGATAGACTAGCAGATTATAGTATGGAGCTGAGGTGCTGTCTTTAAGGAGATGTAGAGTTCAGTTCTGCTAGGCACTAAGGTGGGAGAGATGGCTAGGTAAGAGGGTGAGTGGTGTATGTAGATAGGTAGGTGGTGGTGGAGTGAATGTTAGAGGTAGGAGGTAGTATTTGGAGAGGGGAGGTGCTAGGTAGTGAAAGGTGAGGTTAGACAGGCTTTGAGCATGAAGAGGAGGGATTAGGTAGTGGGTGGTGAAGACATTGTGGAGGTAAAAGGTGTAGTGGTGTAGACTTAAGAAGTTATGGAGTGAAAAAAGAAGTTACGTCTTACCATAACATTCCATTTGTGTTGTCAATCTTCACTTATCCTGGACTGTGGGTTAAGTTACGTCTTACCATAACATTCCATTTGTGTTGTCAATCTTCACTTATCCTGGACTGTGGGTTTGGTTCCGAATCTTGGAACCAACTCAGCAGTTACACCAGGTCGCGCCTTATAAAATTAACCATCGAGATTAGCTCTACCCAGAATGCTCCTCTCCAGATTACTTCAGATCGAGTTTGCATACAATAGCGACAGTCAGGAAATAGTAGATCAGAGACCATATCTGTATTCAAAAAGGATTAATCTAATCTGTTGGGATAGATCAGTTCCACCAAGTACCCTAAAAGGCAGGGGGAAGGAGGGTGGGGATGTCAAGGATAAGTGAAGATCGGCAACACAGATGGAACCTTATGGTAAGACGTACCTTCTTTATCTGATGTTGCTAATCTTCACTTAATCTTTGACTGTGGGAAGAGTCCCCAGCTACCAAAATCTTGGGAGGTCTCACGGAAGAATATTCCTGAGCACCATTGAACCAAAGGATGCTTGTGCCCTAGAGACCAGATCAAACTTGTAATGCAACTTGTAATGAGTAACAAAGGTATGTGAGGATCCCAGCTATCTGCTGCACATATATCATCTATAGAAGCTCTGGCATGGAAGACTGAAGTGGCTAATGCTCTTGTAGAATGTGCTTTTACAGGTCCTGGTAATTGCACTTTCACTAGATGGCTCAAGGATTGTATAAGCCTTCACTGATAACAAAAGGAAAATAACCTTAGAAACTGGTTTGCCGAGATTAGCAGAAGAGAATGAAAAATAGTTGATCAGATTTTCTGAATACCTTTTTTCTGTGCAGGTAAAAACATAACTGTCTGTGGACATCTAACAAATGCAAATAATATTCACAATTTTTTTGGATTTGCAAAAAATATGGGAAGGTGTACAGTTTGATTGATCAATGTCAGATACTACTTTCGGTAAAAAGGATGGATTTGTTTACAAAGATACCCTACCTTTATGAAAGGTCAGGTAAAGAGGCTTGCAAGATAGGGCCTGTAATTCCGATATTCTCCTAGAAGTAATAGCAACCAGAAAGGCAGTTTTCCAGGACAAATACTTCAAATTGCAATTTGCCGATAGTTCAAATGAGGAATAAATTAAAGACTGTAGCACCAGATTCAAGTCCCAAGGTGCAGATGGGTCCTTGTACGGAGGTCTCAGTAACAGTATTCTTTCAGAAAAGCTTTACATAGTTTGTGCAACATAACAGCTGTGTCATTTAGACCATTACGGAAATTTGAAATTGCAGTTAGATGGACCCATATAGTTGAGGAGGACACCACTGCGTCGAAAAGCGATGCTAAAAATTCCAAGACCTTATAAAATGGTGCCAAATATGGACAGAGGTCACTGTTTGAAGCCCATTTTGAAAATTTTTGCCACTTGCTGCTGTACAAATATCTAGTTGAAGGCTTGTGGGAGGCTAAAACAATTCATTGAACTGGGGCAGTAAGGTTAGTATGCCTGGCAAATCACTGGAACTGGAGAAGCCATTCAGTGAGCTTGAGATTCTGAAGATTTGGGTGAAAGAGTCCCTCTGGAAGGGACAACAGATCTGGAGCTAGAGTCCATGGTTCTCGAATTAGGCGAGGCCACAGAAAGAGAAACCTTATCTGCACAGGCCAGAAGGGAGCAATGAGGATTACCTTGTTCTACAACCTGCTGGCTTTCTTTAGAAACTGAGATATGAGTGGAATTGGGGAAAAGGCATACAAGAGACGGGAGGGGGGGTCAATCGTGGAGAAGAGTGTCTCTCAGTGACTCCCCTGGAGGATGGATCAAGGCGAAGTAGCTGCTAATTCTGTTGTTCATAAGAGATACAAACAGATCACAGCAAGGCTGACCCCGTCGACAAAACATCCGCTCCACAACCAAAGGATTAAGAGACCACTTGTGAAGCATTAGGATATTCCTGCTCAATTTGTCTGCATTCACACTGGAACTCCCCGGATTTGCAACCAGAAAGTAGTCTACTGAGATTGTCCAGTGCCAAACCCCAAGAACTTCTCGACAAAGACGAAGAGATCTGGTTCCCCCTTGTTTATGTACCAAACCACTGACATGTCTGTTTGGATTGAAATGGTTCCAGACAGGGAACATTTCTTGGAGTGTTTGCAACTCTAGGAACACTGCCCTCATCTCTAGAATGCTGATAAGCAAACTGGCCTCCCAACTGGAACCAAACACCTTGGAATGTCTTTCCCAAATAATGCCCCCCCCACCTTATCCGGGATGCATCCATGGTCGCTACAGCTTGAGGTTGTGGAGGAACAAAGGGACGGCCAAGTAGAATATCATTAGAATGAAGCCACCAACCCGGGTCCTTTTGCATAAATTGGTGATCCGGATTTGATGCAACATTAGTTGCTTCAATAATGACCACTGCAAAGCCATGAGCCACTGAAGGATCCGCATGTGAAGCCTGCCAAGGGGAACTAGGGTAATGCAGGCTGCCATAGATCCCAAAACCTGATGTACCAACCTTGCAGTCAATGTTTTGCTGTGAAAGATCTGGATGACTTGAGATTTTATTCTTTGAAGACTTTCATGAGGAAGGGAGGTGATGCAGGTGCTTGTGTCCAATACTGCTCCCATGAACTCTAAATGTTATGAAGGCTCCAGTTGGAATTTTTCGTAGTTCGCAGTAATCCCTAGTGAGGAACAAGTCTGAAGGATATAATCCCTTGCCTGAAGCAGTAGATGCCTGGAGGTTGCAGTAATGAGCCAGTTGTCCAAGTATGGAAACACCCGGAATCCTTGCAGTCTGAAGTGAGCTGTGACTACTGCCATGCACCAGGTGAACACCCTGGGGGCTGTGATAAGGCCAAAGGGCATGGCTTTGAACTGGTAATGACTGGCTCCCAGAATGAAGCCAAGGAATCTTCTCGAGCATTTACTTTTATGTAATATGCATCCTGAAGATCTATAGAGCACACCCAATCGTCTATCCCTAAGAACGGGAGAATAGACTGAATTGTGACCATCCAAAATTTGGTACTTTGAACTGACTTGCTCAAGGTACTGAGATCCAAAATGTCTCCAGTCCCCAGTATTCTTTGGCACTAAAAAGAATCTCAAGTAAATTCAGGATCCTATCTGGTCTGGTGGGACTGTCTGGATGTCTCTTTTGCCGAACAGTTTTTGAATTTCTATTACTGCCACATCCCTGTGACTGGGTGGAACGTCCGGAATTCTCTTGGGGGACTTGGGTTGGCTGGAGAAGGGAATATGGCAGCCTCTGGTTATGATCCTCTGCACCCAACTATCTGTTATGGTTAGCCAGGCAGGTAGGTACAGGGATAGTCATCCCCCGACTGCCTCCAGAAGAAGGCAAGTGGGCCTCCATTCAGGAGCACCAATAGGAATTTCCCTGGGACCCTGACTTTGCAGGCCACCTCTACTTCTGGTGCAGTGTCTTCCATTATAACTCCCCCCTCTGCCCTGGGAGGAGCCGCTGACATGCGAGTCCTGGAAAGACCATTGATTTTTTGAACCATAGCCTTCCACTCCTCCGGTTCGAGTAGGGCTGTTGAGGAGTGGAAAAACATACCCCAAGGCAGAAAGCGTCTTTCCGTCTTTCTCAAATCTGGCAAGGGTGTCTAACTCAGCATAGCAGGTAGCACTCACTGCAAACTCAATACACCACACAAACAACACAAACAACAAAATCAGTGTGCAAAGCAGTCACTGCCCTTAAGGCCAAATACAACACCAAACATACTTGTCATAGGTGACTCCATAGTCAGACACACTGACGTCCCGCTCACCAGACTGAGTAAGGAGAAGGTCACAGTAAGCTGCCTGTCGGGCGCTAGAATCCGCCACATAACACAAGCACTCAGGTCTCTCAACAGCAGGTACAAGTACGACTCAGTCATTGTCCACGCTGGTGTCAACGACCTGAGACGTACCTCCTTGGACTACATGAAGAGAGACATTGAGGATCTCTCTGATTATGTAGCCCAGGCAGGTATGACCCTGACCTTGAGCAGTATCCTACCTTCACCTAGAGTGATGCCACAATACAGTGATAAGATGATCAGCTTTAATAATTGGCTTAAATTCTGGTGTCATTCAAAGGGGATCCAATGTCTGTCTGCCTGGGATGACATGCTGGACAAGCCACGCTGCCATGAGGGACGGCTTGCACCTGTCACCCCTAGGCTTCCGGATATTGGCAAAGGCTCTTGCCACCCCATAGTGCCTTTTTAGGCAAGGCTCAAATTCTAAACCTACCACCCTAGAACACAAAAAGTAAAAACTAAGGGTAATGCTGCTCAATGCCAGAAGTCTCAATCTCAAGATGCACGACTCGAGGCCCTTCTCACTATGGAGAACATCGATGTCTGTGCTGTGACAGAAACCTGGTTCAAGGCTCCTGAGAGCACCCCAGCACTAGCAGGTTTCACCTCATATCATGCGTTCCGGCCCCAAAATCCGGACAACACCAAGAAAGGTGGGGGTGTCCATATTCATAAAGGACACCCACACCTCAAGGTTGGTGGCAATGCACGATGCATCGGAGACCATCCAGGTGCAATTAACCATAGGCAAGACTGCTCTGCAATTTGTAGCATGTTACAGGCCACCCTCTCAAACTCAGGAACCTCACATGGCCTTCCTGAAAACAATGGAGGGGATAAATGTATCTCCAAACACCATCATACTAGGTGACTTCAACTACCCTAATATAGACTGGGAACACTACTCAAGCCCAAACACTCTAGCCCAAAGGTTCCGGGAGTTCATAAACTCAAATGCCATGGAACAACTAGTCACCATCCCCACAAGAGGAGAAAACATACTTGATCTCATCATCACGAACATAGGATCAAAATGTCCAACACCGGAAGTATACCCCTCACTGGTGAGATCAGATCATAAACTAATCTCGCTGGAGGTCCTCATCCCGCCCCCACCTGAAATAAAAAAGACCACAGTGAAAAACTTCTCAAATGCCGACTTCACACTTCTAAAAACTAATGTGGTCTCCTTTAAGGCCCCTGAGCCTGTGGTAAACATTACTCAAACCGCTGAATCACTTACAAATGCCTTCTACCAGCACCTACAGGACTGCATGGATCAGGCAATCCCAAACAAAACTAAGACTCTTTGTACCAAAGGCAAGCGTCCAGTCTGGTGGACCCCAGCCATAAACAAGCTCTACAACAAAAGGAGGAAGCTACTACAAGATAGAGCAAAATCCTTGAAAGGTAAGACACCTTTGATCATTATAAGTAAAAACTAAGAGCTCTCATAAAATCATCCAAGGCAAATTTTGAGAGAAAAATCGCCAAGGACTCAAAAGACAATCATAAGGCCTTCTTTAGCTATGTTAGAAACCTAGGAGGAAACTCCCAGATATGCTCAGAATTAGTTCAAAATGATGTGAAGATTACTGAACCTACACACATTGCCAACATACTGGCTGACAGGTTCAGTGCAAACTTCTCCCCCTCCCCAAAAGGAGAGATATCTATACCAGAGGATTGTAGCCCCCAAACATCTCCAACACCCAGGTGAGAACTGCTCTCTCCAAAGCAAAACACAGCATCCATGGGACCGGATGGTGTCCCCGGCTGTGTGCTCCACGAACTCAATGAGGAATTAAACCCGCAGTTAGGACAGCTGTTTAATCTTAGCCTCCCCTCAGGATCATTACCCAAGGAGTGGCGCACGGCGACTGTGGTCCCACTTCACAAGGGCAGTGCCTCCACCGACCCTGGAAATTACCATCCCATTAGCTTGACAAGCCTTATCTGCAAAGCCATGGAGAGGATCATAATGGAACTCATAAATAAAGACATAGGGAACTTGCAGACTTTGGATCCAACCCAGTTTGGCTTTGTCAAAGGCAGATCATGCCTTTTAAACTTGGTTGACTTTTTCGAGACAGTCACCAAGGCCATTGATGAGGGAAAGGCAGTCCATACAGCCTACCTTGACCTGGCAAAGGCCTTCACACAATACCCCACTCAGGTATCATCGAAAAACTCATCAGCTTGAATGTAAACCCATACATCACAAGATGGGTTGCAAACTGGCTAAGTGACAGAACCCACAGGGACAGAGTTGCTGGAGCCATGTCAGACTCAAAGCCTTTCACAAGTGGTGTCCCACAGGGATCAGTCCTGGGTCCACTCTTGTTCGGCATCTACTTTTCTGAAGTACAAGCAAACACAGGAGGGTTATGGCTGACAAAGTTTGCAGATGACTGCAAACTGGGCCATAGTCGAAAACACATCGGACACAGATATCCTTCAGAAGGGCCTCACAGAAACGGATAACTGGTGCCAGAGCCACGGCCTAAAGTTAAATGCCAAGAAATGCATTGTCATACCCTTCGGGAAAAACAAGGTTACCCCTAGCTACCATATAGGTGGCAATCCACTGAGCACAGAAGAAGTCATCAGGGATCTGGGGACCCAGGTTGACAGTAGCCTTACGTTTGACACTCATGTTGCTAAAGTAGTTAGGAAAACCTTCTACATTGCCCACTTGATCATGAAGGGATTCACATCTAGATCAAGGGAGGTCATCGTCCCCCTGTACTCATCACTCATTAGACCTATGATTGAGTACAATGCCCCATTCGGAATGTATCTGACCCGACACCTGCAGCAGCTGGAAAGGCCCCAAAAGTTCCTCACCAAAAGGATAAAGGGTCTCAAAAATATGTCTTATGCTGCCCGACTGAAAGAACTCCAGCTCTATTCAGTCTCATACCGCTTGCTCAGAGTAGACCTGTGCCTGACATATAAGGCCATGTCAAACCCTGATTTGATGAATATGCTTCACCTCAAAAAATCTAGATCCCTCAGAACCACAAGAGCGGGAGACTTAAACCTTGACACGGTTATTAATAGAATGTGCTGGAGGGACAGATTCATCACCCAGAGACTCCCTATGATGTGGGACAAAATCCCGGTACATGTGAGGCAGAGCACCTCGCTGGCCTTGTTCAAGAGGAATCTTTACCAATGGATGGGGGATCGCAGATATACCCCAGGGATTACTTCAGTGTCACTGCTTGACAGAGGCACAGCAAAATAATAGGCATAGTTTTATTCAAACTAAAGGGGTGGCGAAAGCCAAATAACTATGGGCTAGGCTTATAAATGCCCTTGGGCAGATAGCCTAGTACGAACCTATGAACTACAAGGCCTGATCAAGAGAGGGAAAAAAAAAAAAGAAAAAACATTAGTTCAGCAAAATTATGGGGATATGCTAACCATTATTTTGTTTTCCTTAAAGATTTTTTAAATTACAATAGATATGTGAGTGGAATGTATTCTGTGTTGCTTCTGTATGTTACAAAGAATGAACACAAAGACAACAAAAATAAATAACTAGATGTGGACTTGTCTTTTGCAGCTTCTTTTAATGATGCATCTCCACTATATTTCATGAGGGACTCTTTCCCCCCTTAATACTGCTAACCTCTTCAGATTCCATGTTCAAGAGAAGCAGTTCTACAAGAAAAAATAAGAAAAAAGAAGTTATGTACTCACCATAACGCTCCATGTGAGTTGTTCCATCTCGCCTTCATTCATCACTAATGGGTTCGGAGCCAATCCTCGGCTCCGACACGGCCGACTAGCAAGCTCAAAGTTCTCCAGTAGCTCAAGATCCCACCCCTCATCCCATAATGAACTGCTGGAATTACATCAGATCTTGTTTGCTGCGTACCATATAACAGTACAATAATTATTCTACCTAGGAATGAATACACATTGAAAAACCAGGATGAAGACAGCCTCCAGGTCAACTGTCAGCCAGGAAGGGGAAGGAGGGAGGGATGTGGGAATGAAGGTGAGATGGAACAACTCATATGGAACGTTATGGTGAGTACATAACTTCTTTATGTGAAGTTTTCAATATCGCCGTTCATTCATCACTGATGGGTAGCATCCCTAGCACCCTGATCTTGGGTGGCTCATGGCAGTACACTCTTAAGAACCATAAAACCAAATGAAGCCCTGTCCCTGGAGGCCTTATCCACTTTGTAAGGAGTTATAAAAGTGTGAGGTTTAGACCAGGTGGCTGCTGCACAGATGTTATCCAAAGGCAATTTGGCTTGAAAGGCTGACTAAGTAGAAACTGCTCTGGTTGAATGAGCCTTTACCTTACTAGATACTGGCATTTTATGACAAGCATATGTATAGGTGATGCAATCAGACAGCCACTTAAACAGGGTTGTTTTAGCAACTGGTTTACCTTTCCTGGTCTCAGAAAAGGACACAAAGAGCTGATCTGATTTCCTAATGTCTTTGGTTCTGTCCAAATAAAATCTAAGTGGTCTATGAACATCGAGTTTATGCAACATATATTCCAATTTGTTGGTATGATTAGGGAAGAAAAAGTACAGTTGTGTACCTACCATAAATGTAGATGTTAGAGTGTATTCACTGTTGCAGTCATTACACTTGGGTTATCCTGCTGGCAGGCTACCCGCAGTCGGCCCGAGTTCCAAAGTCCTGGTCCGGCATCGGTTGCTGTCGCCTCTTCCCTGACGTCAGTGCGCCAGGGGTATAAAAGATGCAACAGACACCATTTTCTACAGATTTCTTGCCCCAGATGTCAGGTGCCCCCAGATAGGAAGGCTGGAAAAATAAAATTATGCCAAAAAGCATGCATGTACTAATATAAACATTTCCTTCATCTACAAGCAAATACACCACATAGGTTGTATAGAGTTCAGAAGTACAGAAAAGTCCCAGCAATGAAAAGGGGGATGGTGGGTGGGTAACCTGGACTGCAACAGTGAATACACTCGAACATCTACATTTATGGTAGGCACACAAAGTACAGTTTTGTACCTACCATAAATGTAGATGTTAGAGTGTCTTCACTGCTGCAGTCATTACACTTGGGTTATCCTGCCGTCAGGCGGGCCCGCAGTCGGCCTGAGTTCCAAAGTCTTGGTCCGGCGTCGGTTGCTGTCACCTCTCCCCTGACATCAGTGTGCCAGGGATATACAAGAAGCAGCCGACGCCATTTTCTTCAGTTTTTCTTGCCCCAGATGTCAGATGCCCCCAAAAATGGTAGGCAATACATATTGCTAATAAAACATACAAAAAAGGTAAAAATAAAACCTTCATTAACCAGTAAATACACCATATAGGTAGTATGGGTTAGTCCCAGATAAGAAAGAGGGGCTGGCGGGTGGGTAACCTGGACTGCAGCAGTGAAGACACTCTAACATCTACATTTATGGTAGGTACAAAACTGTACTTTGTTCATCGTGTTTCACTGCTGCAGTCATTACACTTGGGTAGAATCCCAAAGCTGAGTTTGGGTGGCTGGCTCTATAGAGGGTTTGGTGTGGCTAAGAGGCCCCTGCAACACGGCAGTGGCAAAGCCAGCTCTGGATCTAGAATAGAGAGGCAAATGGTAATGATTGGTAAAGGTGTGCACTGAACTCCAAGTTGCAACTTCCAAGATATCTTTGGTAGGTACTCCTCTAAGGAAGGCAGTAGAAGTGGCAGTTGCCCTGGTGAAATGTGGTCTAATATTACTAGCTACAGGTTTCCCATTTTGTGTGCATCAGAGCCGGATACAGTGTCCTATCCACTTTGAAATGGTCTGCTTTGAAATTGCCTTTCCCTGTGATCCTGCAGCATATGATACAAACAATTATTCAGATTTTCTGAAAGTTTTTGTTTTGTCCTAGTAGAAGTGCAATTGCCTGTATATGTCCAAGGAATGTAGAAGTCTCCTTTTTTTTGGGGATTTGGATAAAATGTTGGCAAGTGAATAGATTGGTTAAGAGCCACACTGGAAACCACCTTAGGCATAAAGTAAGGGTTTGTTGTTAAAGAAACCCTGTCTTGGTGGAGAATGATAAAAGGCTCAACTGCCATTAGTGCCTGCAGTTCTGAAACTCTTCGTGCTGAGGTTATTGCCAGAAGTAGAGCAGTTTTCCATGATATATATTTTAACTCTGCTGAATTGGCTTGTTCAAAGGAGGCAAACTGAGCTTTTCCAAAACGAAATTGAGGTCCCAAGTTGGTGTTGGTGCTCTCTGGGGCAGTCTCATGTTTTTAGCCCCTCTGAGGTACTGCTTTAGCAAAGGGTGAGAAAAGCAGCATCTCAGTCAAGTATTGTAGTATCTGAGGAATGTTAGGGACCAGAAGATCAAGGTTTTGAGCCTGGTTCCAGGCACAGAATCTCTTCCACTTTCCTGAATAAGATTTCCTGGTGCTAGGCCTCCTGGCCTCCAAAATCACATCCATAACAGCTTTAGAGAGAGAAGTTGTCAGTTTGGCTAATGAATCTGCCATGCAGCCAGGTTTAAGGTTTTGAGCCGACTGTGCAGTATCCGATTGTTTTGCCGAGTCAGAAGGTGTGGAATTTGAGGCAAAATCCAAGGCGGGCCTTGAGCCAAGTTCTTTAAGATTGGGTACCAGTGCTGGCGTGGCCAGTCTGGAGCAATCAGAATCATCTGTGGTTTGTCTTGTCTGGCTTTTAGGAGTACCTTTGAAAGGAGAGGCAGCGGTGGGAAGGCATAACCGCTTAGGCTTTTCCAGCTGAACGAAAGAGAATCCACTTTCCATGCTTGTGTGTGTTAAGTCCTTGTGCAGAATTTTTGTAGTTGGCAATTCAGTGGGGAGGCAAAGAGATCTATGTCTGGGCACCCCCATTTTTGCATTATCATGCTGAAAACTTGTGGATTTAATTTCCACTCATGAGGATCCACAAGGTTTCTGCTTAGGTCGTCTGCCAGAGTATTTATCTTTCCTAGCAGGAATTGTGCTTGCAGGTGAACTTGATAAGTTATAGCAGTGTTCCCCAAGGTCATGGCTTGCCTGCATAGGGGGTAAGAATGAGTGCCCCCTTGCTTGTTTATGTACCACATCACTGTGGTGTCTGTCCTTAATAATAACTGTCCTGGATGCAGAAGGTCCTTGAAAGCTGTTAGGGCATTTTGTACAGCCAACATCTCTTTTTGATTGATGTGAAGAGGCAGTTGTTCTGTGGTCCATTTGCCCTGAATACATTTTCCTGTCATATGTGCTCCTCAGGCATAATCTGAGGAGTCTGTTGTTATAGTCTGCCTGGCTGTGGGAAGAGTGAAAGGCTGACCCTTGTTGAGGTGACATGACTGTGCCCACCATCAAAACTCCTGTTGTAGGCAGGGAATCAGAGGTATTACTGTCTCCAAGCTGTGAGAATGTTGAGACCAAACACTTTTTAGGTACCACTGTAATTTCCTCATATGCAGTCTTGCATATGGAATTAGTAGAATGCAGGATGCCATCAATCCCAAGGCCTGCAGAATTTTTCTTGCAGGGAGTTGGGACTTTGTTGCCATCAATTGAAAATACTGAGTCAGTTGTCCTTTTGTTTGTCTGGCGTGAGATAAGCCATCTGGGCCGTTGTATTTAAGATGGCACCCAGGAATATTATCTCTTGTGAGAGCACTAGTTTTGATTTCTTTTCGTTTACTGTGTACCCTAGGCAACTTAATCTTTTTACGAACGCCAGATGCTGTAGAAGAATGTCCTTGCTCTCTGCTTGAATCAGGCAGTCCAGATATGGATATATTTGAATTCCTTTTTGTCTGCAAAATGCAATTACTGATGCCAGGCACTTGGTAAAGACCCTGGGCGCAGTAGATAAGCCAAAGGGCAGTGCAGAGAATTGGTAGTGTATTGAACCAGCTATGAATCTGAGGTACCTTCTGCAATTTTGTCTGATAGGGACATGCAGGTATGCCTCTGAGGTCCAAAGTAACAAGCCAAGCTTTCTTGCCCAACACGGGAAGGAGTTGTTGTAGTGTCAGCATTTTGAATTTTGGAACATCCAGGTAAGTATTTAGAATGGAAAGGTCCAGAATGGGTCTCCAGGCTTTGTCCTTTCTGGGTACCAGGAAGAGTCTTGAGTAAAATTCTTGTCCTTTTTCCTGCTGTGGTACTTTTTGAATAGCTCTCATGTCCATGAGAGCTGTAATTTGTTTTTGTGCCTCTGCCCATTGATTTTGTGGCAGGTCTGGCATTCCTTTTAGCCTTGGAAAAGTGTGAAAGTGGAACCTGTAACCTTGAGACACAATATTCAGCACCCATTTGTCTTGGGTGATTGCTTGCCAGTTTTGTGGAAAAAGTGCTAATTTCCCCCCCAAGGGAGCTGCCAAAAGGTAAGAGTTTGGCATTGGAAGGGGGAAGTCATTGGGACTGTTTCCTGTAAGGTTGTGACTTATCCTCACCTTGTTTTGGGTTTGAAGCACCCCACTGTCGTGGTCTGTAAGAACCTTGTGGCTGAGATCTGCCTCTTGGGTGTCTGTATCTGCCTCTTTGTGGCCTGACACTAGAAAGGACCAATTCTTAGTAGGCCAGTTTCTGCTAAATCGCGGTGGCTGTACCTGTAAGAAATCCTTTACTGTTTGCATAGATTTTGCCTTATCCTCCTTTTTCTTTAATACCTCTTCTGCCTTAATACCAAATAAATTATCTTGCTGCAAAGGAACATCCAATAATTTTGCCTTAACATGGTCTGGTAAACTTTGTTCTTTTAACCAAGCATGTCTTCGAATCACAGATCCTGTAACTGCTGCTCTACAAGAAGCTTCTAGTGAATCAAAACCACATTGCAAAGTATGCTTTCCCACTCGTTCAGCTGCATGCAACAAATCCTGCATTTCCTTATAGTCAGGTTGTTCTGCATTTATACTCATTTTCTGTTTTAATTGAGACAGTAAATATTGTTGATACTTAAGCATGTGAAACTGGCAATTCAGAGCTCTCACTGCTAAAGTTGCAGAGGTGTAAACTTTCTTTCCCCATCTGTCTAATGCTCTAGAGTCCCTATCCGAGGGAACTGGATTCTTAGCCGTGGAAGCCTTAACCCATTTGGGACCCTGGGAAATAGTTTCTGGGTCTGCAACAGGGTTTTTATAAAGAAATTTGTGAGAGTCAGGGACTCTGTAGTATCTGTCTAGCCTGACTGGAGCTGGGGGTAAAGAATCAGGGTTTAAACTAGATTCAGAGAACACATCATCCACAATATCCAACACTGACGGAATAGCAAGGGGCCTGTGCTGAGGCAGCAAAAGAAAGTCTCTGAGCCTTTTCTTGGATTCAGAGTAATCCTGGCCCTCCCAGTGGAAATGCTCCCTCATGGTATGTAAAGTTTCCCCAAAAGAGTAATCCTCAGGAGGAGAGGCTGAAGGAATGGATTCTTCAGCATCAGAATCCTCATAGGGGGGTAAAGAATATCCCTGGTCTGAAGAGGAATCAGAATATATTGAAACCTGGTCAGAGGAATCATAGTTTGTATCCTGCCTAGGCCTTTTATCAGGAGGGGGATGGGAACCCCTGATCAGAGTTATCAAGTCTTCGGCCATCTTGAGCATCTGTTTTTTAGGCATGGAGGCCTGTCCAGGTGAATGCCGTACTTGCTTCTTTATCTTTAATGTCGGCTTAGTCTTGGCTGTAGTTGTAATGGTAAGTTGAGTAGGCCTGAAAAGACCCTCAGAAGCCGATGCCTGCTCAGCGGCTCCAGACCCATCTGAAGGGTTAAATCTCCGTTGGCCCAACACCTTGAGGCTCCAGAGGCCTAGGCACCTCCATGTGGGAGTCGGATGCGGCCTGTGGCTCTGAGGTAGCGGGAGTCAGGGGCTGCGAAAGCGCCTCACTGAGCACCGGCGAACTGGCGACTGGCCAAGAAGAGGCTTCGTCGTCGGTTTTGGACCTTGGATGCCTGTCCTTGTCTTTATCCTTGCGTTTTTTATGAATTCAGGTTGTCGGTTGTTCCGACGGCATTATGTAGTTAAACCTTCTTCCAAAATAATGAAAAGCAAAATCGTACAGACGCTTAATAGTGCATTGGTTAAATCTAGCACAAAACCGACAACTAGCAACATCGTGGTCAGGACCGCAAGGAATACAGTAAGAGTGGAAATCCTTATGAGGTATTGGCTTCCCACAAGAAATACAATTGTTAACTTTTTCTGACATCAGTCTGGAGCAAGAAAAAAAGTTTCCCCAATGGGGTACTTAGCTTTATTGAAGACTTCGGATCTGAAATTCGATTTTGAAAATCTCAGGAGTCTGCCAACCGGCACTTGCGAACTGCTTTTGCTTCGGGCACCGCGCGGCAAGAGAGACTGAAGAAAATGGCGTCGGTTGCATCTTTTATACCCCTGGCGTACTGACGTCAGGGAAGAGGCGACAGCAACCGACGCGGGACCAGGACTTTGGAATTCAGGCCGACTGCGGGTAGCCTGCCAGCAGGATAACCGAAGTGTAATGATTGCAACAGTGAAACACGATGAACATCATACTTTGGGCAAAAAGGATGGATTAGTTCTGAGAGATACTCTGTCAGTATGGAAGACCATGTAAGGGGGCTTGATGGAAAAGGCTTGGAGCTCTGACACTCTTTGGGCTGAAGTGATGGCTACTAAGAAGATAGTTTTTCATGACAAGAATTTTAGTTCACAAGATGATGCAGGCTCAAAAGGAGGGAGAACGATACTAAATAACATAAAATTCAAATTCCAGAGGGAATAAGGTGTCTTCACTTGAGGCCTTATGTGAAAGGAACCTTTTAGAAAAGCCTTAGACAATTGGTGAGCAATAATATTCAAAACAAACCATCAATTCCTAGATGGAAATTAGATATAGCAGCTAATTGTACTTGTACCGTAGCTGCCGCTGTTCCTTTGTTGAAGAATTTTAAGATAGAAGATAATGGCGCTTGATAAGGGTCAATGTTGTGGGAAGAAGCCCAAATGGAAAATCTCTTCCATTTACTACGATACAATCTTCTGGTGGAAGGTTTGTGGGAAGCCAACAAAATCGGACTAGTATCATGGGAAAGATTATAGAGCCCGGCTATGCGGGGAATTGGAGCAGCCAAGCAGTTAGCTTCAGTGTCTGCAATGACGGGTGAAAATCCCCTGACGCATGTGTCAACAAGTCCGGAAATGGGTCCAGGATCAATGGATCTTCCAAAATATGATGACAAAGAAACAGGAACCAAATCTGCCGAGGCCAATGAGGGGCTATGAGGATGATTGTCCGTCCCAGTGACTTTGCTTTCTGTAAGAATTTGGATATAGCAGGGGAATTGGTGGAAATGCATAGCGGAGATGCAGGGGCCAATCGTGGACAAGAGCATCCCTCAGAGAGTGACCTGGTGTGGGAACTAGGGCAAAATAGATTCTGCATTTGTTGTTGATGTGACTGGCGAATAGGTCGGAGGAAGGCTGGCCCCCATTTGCGGAAGACCCTGTCTGCAATCTCTTGTTTGAGGGACCATTCATGGGGCAACAAGATTGCTCTGCTTAGTCTGTCCGCTATTACGTTGGATTTGCCTGGGATGTGCACTGACAACAGAAAGCGTTGGAATGACAGTGCCCACTGCCATACTCGAGGGCTTCTCGGCAAAGGGGAGAAGACTTGGTCCCGCCTTGTTTGTTTAGATACCAGACCACTGACATGTCTGTATGTATTGCAATTGTCCCTAGAGGAAGAGAGTCCTGAAAGTATTGCAATGCTAGAAGTACTGCTCTCATCTCCAGGACATTGATATGCAGATGTGATTCTTGATCTGTCCATGTGCCTTGGGCAGTCTTTCCCTGAAATAGCTCCCCTCACCCTATCAGGGAAGCATCCGTGGTCACAGTGGTAATTGGAGGGGGAAGCATGAAAGGACATCCTATTGTGACACGAAAAGCGACATCAACCACCACTCAAGATCCTTCTTGCAGGAGTTTGTTATCAGGATCATGCGACTCATTGGAAGTTCTTGGTAAGACCATTGCGTGAATAGAAGCCATTGAAGGATTCTCATATGCATCCTTGCTAAGGTGATTGCTAGAATCACTGCTGCCATTAATCCTAGAACTTTCAATACCTGTGCTGCTGGTACTCTGCTCTTTGATATTAGGGACATGCTGTGTTGGCGAAGAATACAGATTCTTTCTGGCGGAAGGCGGAGAGTGGTGGTTGACGTGTCTAGTTCTGTCCCTATAAAAACGATATGCTGCGATGGCAACAAGGCAGACACTTCGAAGTTGACTGTAATGCCTAGCTGATCGCAGAATGTCAGAGTAGCCTCTCGCTTGAAGAAGTTGATGCCTGGTGGTGGAGGTAAGGAGCCATCAGTCTAGATACGGAAACACCTGGAATCCTAGACGCCTCCGGTGAGCCGTGACTACTGCCATGCACTTGGTGAACACTCTGGGGGCTGTAGTGAGACCAAAGGGCAGAGCTCGGCATTGATAATGATTGGCTCCCAGCAGGGAGCGCAGATGATCTCTGGATGGTCTGGCCATCTTTATGTGGTAGTACACATCTTTGAGATCGATGGAGCACATCCAATTGTCCTTCCCCAACAAGGGGAGTATGGACTGTAGTGTGACCATTCGGAACTTCTCTTTTCTCACAAATTGGTTGAGCCTGCTGAGATCCAAAATGGGTCTCCAGTCCCCCGTTTTCTTTTGAACCAAAAAGAACCTTGAGTAACATCCGAATCCTGTCTGGTCTGCTTGGACTGACTGGATGACTTTTTTCTAGCAATCGGCGTACCTCTACTGCTGCTTGTCCTATGTGACTAGGTGGAACGTCTGGGATTTTTTTGACGGGAATAGGCTGGATGGAGAATGGTATGAAATACCCTCTGGAAATGATACTTTGTACCCAACTGTCATTTGTTACATTTAGCCAGGCTTTGGGGTACAAAGATAAGCAACCCCGACTGCCTCCAGAGTAGGACAGGCGGGCCTCCTTTCAGGAGCGCTGGTAGGACTGACCAGAGAAGTGATCTCTGTCACCCTGGTGTTGCGGACCCCCTCTGCCGCGAGGGGGGCGTCTTCCATTGAAACCCCCTCCTCTGCCTCTGGAGGGGGGCTCTCCACATGTGTCTTGAAAGGCTCCTTGGGCTTTCCAGAACCACATCTTTCCTCCCCTCTGACCTTTGGGAAAGGGTCCAGTGGGGGTAGAAAAACAGACTCCGATGGCAGACGAGTCTTTCCTTCTTGCTCACACCTGGTTAAAGTCTCCTTCACCTTTGGCCCAAACGAGGAGGAGCCATCACAAGGGGTATTATTAAACGAAGACTTGAAGGGTTCCGCGAAGGAAGAGAGTCGCATCCAGGCATGCCTATGGAGAGCGATTCCTGTACCTGCGGCTCTATTCGAACCATCAGCTGCTTATGATACAAGAAGCATGGAGGGTAGAAATCTGAGTGGCAATCTTATCAGATACACTCAAAGCTACAGCACCCTGAAGAGTATCTCCCAACTCCTTAAGGAGATCTCTCTGCAGTCTGGTAAAATGTGTCAAGTAGTTCAGTGATCTGAGTGAGAAAGTCGCTGAACTGAACATGCGTTTCCCATATCTATCCATGATCCTAGATTCTCTATTAGGAGGATGGATAGATGAGGAAGTTTCAGACATTTCCTTTTTGGTGGCTGCCACCACCACCATGGCATCAAAAGGGACTCCCTTCGTCAAAAAGGACTTATCCACAAGGGCTGAAATAAACTTATTAAGCCTCCGGGGAACAGGTTCCATAGATTCTGGAGACTCCCACACCCTACGAGAGACCAGATCCATAAGCTCATCGTAGGGCGGAGATACCCAAGAGGTGGAAGGTTGAGACCCAAACACCTTCAGGAGAACCGACTCGTCCTCAGTAGGGCTCTTGAACTGGTAATTGCCCCTCTGTCTAGGGATTTCAAGAATCTCCGCAAAGGAAATGTCCTCAGAGGGGGATATGGGGGACCCTTCTGATTCATCCAGGTCGGTGCCCAATGTGATAAGACTCCTGGGGGAGGGGAGTCCAAATGACTCCCTCCTCTTGCATAATCTCTTCCTGGGAAACTTCTGGAGAGGTCTCAGAAGAGCAGGGAGTGCCCTGTGGGGCTACTTGAAGCTCTGGGTTTCTACACTTGGGAGGACCAGAGGAAACAGAAACAGACACAGGCACTTTAGGGGAAGAAGAGGCCAGACCTTGAGATGAGGAAGTCTTGGGAGACGACGCTCGCTTCATGGCATCGAAAGTACCTCAGCTCCGATGAGAAGGAGTCTATGGCTCCGATGGAGCCGTGATCTCCCCCCGCACCGAAGCCATGGGCTCCGAGCCAGAGGTAGGAGCAGAGCCCACCCAAGCAGAGGCCCCGAGAGGAAGAGTCGGCACCGACAAGTCGGTGCAGCTATCCTCCCCGGACCCGACCGGAGAGTGTCGGCTCCTAGAGTCCCCGGTCGGCGCTGAGAAAGTCCAAGCAGATGGAGCCGATGACACTGGAGCAGGTGTCTGCTCCAAGGGATCACCAATCATCAGGTCAGCCTCTTCTGGTTCCGAAGGTCCAATATGGCTCGGAGGAGGAGCAAACAATTCAAGGGTAGTAGTCTTAGGCTCAGACGGTTGTGTCGGAGCCAACAGCAATTTAACTAGGCCTGGTGCCTTCAAGAGTTTCTGAACCAGCCAGTCCATATCCAGATCAGATAAGTTGACAGAGGACCTGGAAGAGTGGACAGAAGGAGCCGATTGGAGCAACATAGGAGGTTTTTCGGTAACCAGTTCCAAGGCCGTGTCTCGGTTCCAAAAAGAGCAGACTGTCGGCTCAAAGGGCAGTGGAGCTGAAGTCACTACAATTTCTGACCTCCTTCCTTTCTTGGATCTAGAATCAGTGGAAGACTTAGAAGATTTGGATGATTTACTGGCTCCATCCTGGTCAGACAATGCCTCAGAAAAGGGGTGCTTAATGATACCCCTATCAATCAATTTCCTCTACCTTTCAGCTAACACTCTTGTGGAAAAGGAATGACATATGCTGCAAGACTCTTGCAGATGTACCTCACACAAGCAGTAAACACACTGCACATGGGCATCTGTGAATGACATTTTCTGTCCACAGTCTGGGCACTTCTTAAACCCAGACTTTGGATGCTTGTCCTTATCTTCAGACATTACACAACTCAAGCACACTGATTAACTAAGAGCTGTTCTAAGTAACTCACACAAACATACACACAGCCCAAAAAGGGGCACCAACAACTAATAACTACAAACAATAATTAGACCTCCAACGATAGTCCCAAAGGGGAACACTAACTAATCCTAAGGCCAAAAGGCCGAAGGCAAGACAGAATACTGAGGAAGGGGTAAAAACACAGAAAAAGATACTATTTACTAACTAGTATATCTGCTACTATGAATAGAACAAAGTACATAAAACGTGAAAATATAACTTGCTGAAAGTTGAAAAACTCCCAATAAAGTCTCGAGCCAAGCTGAAAACTAAGAGATCCATGCTGCGGCAAACTAGATCCAAGGTAATTCCAGCAGTGCATTATGGGATAAGGGGTGGGGGTCTCGAGCTACTGGAGAACTTTGAGCTTGTTAGTCGTCCGTGTCGGAGCAGGGGATCGGCTCCGAACCCATCAGTGATGAATGAACGGCGAAATTGAACAACTTCACATCAGTTGTTTATAATAGAAACTGTACTACCACAACTACATGAAAACACCCAAAATTTCTTAAAAAAAATAAATAAAAGGTCAATGAGTGTTCTGCAGTACACAACCAAAACTAGTCTAGAATCAAAAAGGGAAGTTAAATAGTAAGACCCATAAGTTAAACATCCAGCAATGCTAACTTTATATGGGATTCTTGTGCAATGACCAACATTGGGAAAAAAGAAAGTCGGGAATTGAGGGATACATGGTGACATTTCTGGCAGAGAACAATGACAGAGAAGGTTGGTAAACCCCAAATGTGATACAAATTTACCATGACCCTCTCAAAAGGTTTTAAAGATATACTAAAGTCACTCACTACTGTGCTGTAGCACTCTGCGCAGTCTAACCTGTAGCAAATGTTTGCTACACTGTAGCAAGCAGCTTGCTACAGTTTAAAAAAAAATCCTTTTTTTTTTTTTTTTTTTTTACTAAAACCACAATGCTGCAGCATTTCATGCAGAATTGGTATAAATTGTAGTAACTGTTTGCTACATTTGTATCAAGCAGTTTGCTGAAGTTTACAAGAAAATATTTTTTTTCAATAAAATGTGGAAGAGGAAGGTTGGGACATGTGACTTGAATGACTGCAGCAAGAAGGAGGGAGGGGTGGCATGTCATGCATCTGGTAGGTGTGCAGCTGTAGAAGGAACGGCCGTTTTTTTTTTTTTGTGTGTGTGTTTTTTGTTTTTTACACTCTTCACTTGAAGAGCTACACAGGTAGTGCACTGATTTGTGGACCAGTACAGGCTGTTGGTTGAGCCAGCTACTTCTCTGGTCACACTTCAAAAATTTCTCTTTACAACTACAAATTCCCATACTGCCATCTTGTACGAGGACTAGCAGAACAGCTTCATTTAACCTGAAACTACATATGAAATTATACAAGATTAGCAACTCCAAATATGTCTGGAAGATCTCATGCTTCGTTATTTTTCATTTATAAACTGTACCAAAATAGTGTTTGGTAGTATTTTTGCCTGTGTGTTGTCTTTGTTTACGTAGTACTGTACTTGTATAGAGAATTAAGACAGTTTTCTCTACAAAACCACTCTAAAAACAGCAGCAGCCAAATAAACAAGTACAAACAAGTAAAGGTCACTTACCCTGGTCCATTGCTATCTTCTCTTTTTGCCGAGTCGTCTGCTTCCTCTGCTTTTGCTCCTCTCTCTGCCAGTTCACTCCGACTCCGCTCTACAATCTCACCTTCATCTAGTGCTCGATGTAATCGATAATTCACAGTTTTCAAACTGATAAAGACAACTGCTATGACAGCACAGTAGACTCCTACTACTACCATGTCAGATGGTAAGGCCTAAGCAAAAGGAATGAAATAGGTTTAGTCTGACTATTTTGTTTTAAACCACAGCTGTAAACCTGCATTAGACACCATACTTTACAAGTACAGCTTAACAGAAACCTTAGCTGATGTAGAATGTTTAAAACGTTCAACCCCAACCCATCCCCCACACTACCAACCAAATTGAAGCTGCCATATGAACATTTTGGACACAGTCTTAGCAAAACTTTTTTAATCTGGTTAAGTTAAACAGCAGCCATGCCTCTCAATCTTCTGACACAAGAAATCTGGAAAAAGTTTATAAGAGTAATATTTAAAATGTAACAGTAGCGGGTTTTGCATTGACCTGCATTTTCTGAAGGATATGAAGCCAGAAATTCAAATAGTCTGTCATTATTTAGTGCCTTCAATCCTCAGAGACTTGCCAAAAAAAAAATATATATATTATGAGGAATGGACCAAAGGTAGGAATTGAAAATAGATAGTTGAGAGTTGTTTTGTATTTTTACATTCTGAAGTCCTCTTTTTTTCTGCAAAAGTAACAGATACCGAAACCCTGCACAAGATGAAACAAACATGATTCCTAAGTTACTATTTGTTCTATTACTCAGGACGGAACTCACACACCAGGAACAGGAGATAAAACAGGACCAAAAAGAAAGCACACATGTTCTGAAAGTTCATAACAAGTAGCTTTGCACCACAACTAAAGTACAGTTGTGTACACTTATCATAAATGTAGATGTTAGAGTGTATTCAATGTTGCAGTCATCACATTTGGGTTATCTGCTTGCAGTAGCCATCAGTCGGCCTGATTATCAAAGTCATGGGTCCTGTGTCGCTTACTCGTCTCATCTTCCATGATGTCAGGTAATCATGAGTATAAAGCATGCAGCCGATGCCATTACATTAGTTTTTCTTGCCCCAGATGTCAGGTGCTCCCATAATGGGAAGCAATTATATACAAGGTTACACCGCCAACAAAAATGCAAATACACCAAAAAGCTTTAAAGCATAGTAAACAAGAACAGAGGTATAGTCAATAGAAGTCAGGGGGCTGGAGGGAGGGTAACCAAGACTGCAACAGTGAATACACTCGAACATCTACATTTATGGTAAGTGTACACAACTGTACTATGTTCTTTGTGTTTCACTGTTGCAGTCATCACATTTGGGTAGATTCCCAAAGCTACGGATGGGAGGAGGTAATTAGATAGCATTAGGACCAGCTACCAGGCCCTGCAAGACTACAGTGGCAAAACCAGCTCTGGATTTAGAAAAAAATTGGCAAGTGGTAATGCTTGGTGAAGTTATGTACAGAACTCCAGGTAGAAGCGTCTAGGATGTCCCTGGTAGGGACACCTCTGAGAAGGGCTGTAGAGGTAGATGCAGCCCTGGTTGAATGTGGTCTTATCCCCTGTGGGGTAGGTTTTCCATGGTGCTTATAGCAGAAATTAATGCAATGGCTTATCCACTTAGAAATGGTTTGCTTTAAAATGGCCTTCCCCTCTGCCCCTGCAGCAAATGCAACCAGCAGCTGTTCAGATTTCCTGAGAGGTTTAGTCCTGTCCAAGTAAAATCTAAGTTGTCTGTGCACTTCCAAGGAGTGCAGTATTAGTTCCCCTTTGTTCTGTGGATTAGAAAAGAAGGTTGGCAGTTGAATGGACTGATTAAGGGCCACACTGGATACCACCTTAGGCATGAAGGAGGGATTGGTTCTGAGGGACACCCTGTCTGCATGAAAGATGATGAAAGACGCCACTGCCATGAGGGCCTGTAATTCAGACACCATTCTTGCTGAAGTGATGGCTAGAAGGAAGGCTGTTTTCCAAGAAAAGAATTTCAACTCTGCATTTGCAGCTGGCTCACAGAGTGAGCTTTTCCAATACAAAGTTAAGGTCCCAGGCTGGAGTAGAGGCTCTCCTGGGTGGTCTTATGTTTTTGGCCCCTCTAAAGAATTGCTTCAGCAGTGGATGAGAGAAGACGGGTGGTTCTGTAATGTAATGAGCTGAAATGGCTGATGCATAAATTTTGATGGAGGAAAAGGAAAGGCCCTTGTGCAGCATTTCAGTTAAGTATTGAAGAATCTGAGGTAAATTGGGCGCTGCTGTGCCCATCCCCTGAGTTTGGCTTCAGGAACAGAATCTTTTCGATTTTTCAGCATACGATTTTTTAGTACTAAGCCTCCTTGCCTCCAGAATGACATCCATCACTTGCTTACTGAGGGATGCTAATGGAGAGATCAGGTAATTTACCATAACGCTCCATGGAGGTTCATCTCACTTGGTTATTTTATTATTGTGGGTTCGGAGAGCCGATCCGCCTCGCGTCGGCCGACTTTAGCCGGGCTGCCAGGTTCAGGGTTTAAAGCTGTGGGTGCAGAATCTTGCCATCCTGCTGAGACAGCAGGGCAGGGGGCTGAGGCAGGTGTCATGGTGCCAGCAGTGACACTGCACAAGAGGGGGTACCCAGTGTTGGCGTGGCCAGTCTGGTGCAATCAGTATTGTCCTGGGTTTGTCCTGTTTGATCTTTAGTAGTACCTTGGAGAGGAGAGGAAGAGGGGGAAAGGCATAAACTGATAGTTTTTTTTCCAGGTGAAGGACAGGGCATCCACTTTCCAAGCTTGTTTGTGGGGAGTCCTTGTGCAGAATTTGTCCAATTGGTAATTCTGGGGGGAGGCAAACAGGTCTATCTCTAGGCTCCTCCATTTGTTTCACAACATGCTGAATATCTTTTGTTCCAGTTTCCACTCGGGTGGGTCCATGAGATTTCTGCTTAGGTAGTCTGCCAGTGTATTTAGCTTTCCTGGCAGGAATTGAGCTTGTAGGTGCACTTAAGCCAAAGGGCAGTGCAGAGAATGGAGAAGTGCATGTAGCCTGCTTTGAAGCGTAGGTATCTTCTGCAGGATTCCCTTATTGGGATGGGCAGGTAGGCTTCCTTTAAATCCAGTGTGGCCAACCAGGCATCTCTGCCTAGCACAGGAAGCAGCTGATGAAGAGTTAGCATCTTGAATTTTGGGATTACCAAAAATGTGTTTAGGATAGACAGGTCCAGGATAGGAAGCCAGGAATTGTCTTTTCTGGGTACCAGGAAAAGTCTTGAGTAGAAACCTTGTCCCCATTCTTCTTCTGGGACAGGGTGAATAGCCCTGATGCTTAAGAGAGAGAGAACTTGCTTTTGAGCCTCTGCCCACTGATTTGGGGGTAGATCTGGCCAACCGCTTGGGGTTGGTAAGGAGTGGAGTGGAATCTGTATCCTTGGGAAACTATATTTAAAACCCATTTGTCCTGGGTAATGAGTTCCCAATTTTTTGCCTGCAGGGCAATCTTTCCTCCTAAAGGAACAGTCAGTCAGTTATGCAGGGCTTGGAAGGTTTAAAGTTAAGTCATTGAGACAGTTTACCATAGGGGGGAATCTTACTATCCCCTGCTTTGGAAGTGGGTGCCCCCCACTGCTTAGTCCTGTGAGTACCTTGGGACTGAAGACTGGGTGCTCTGCTGGTTCTGGGTTTGGACTGAAGTCCTGGAAGAGGCAGGAAAGGACCAATTTGTAGAGGGCCAATGCCTACTTAATCTGGGAGGCTGTACTTGCAGGAAATCTTTTAACAGTTTGCATAGATTTAGTTTTATCCTCCATCTTTTTAAGTACTACTTCTGCTTTGTTGCCAAACAAGCGGTCTTGGTTTAAGGGAGCATCCAGCAATTTAGCTTCAACATGATCTGGCAAGGATTGCTCCATAAGCCAAGTATGTCTTCCAAGTACAGACCCAGTGACAGCAGCCCTGCAAGATACCTCTAATGAATCAAAACCACATTGCAAAGTACGTTTTCCAACTTGTTCAGCAGATTGTATTAAAATCCTGTAAATCTTAATTTTCAGCACAGTCAGGAATCAACTTCATTTTCCGTTTAAGCAATCCAATAATATGCTGCTGATACTTTAACATATGAAACTGGCAGTTTAAGGCCCTAATGACCAAGGTTGCAGAAGTGTATACCTTCTTACCCAATCTATCCAGCACCCTGGAATCTCTATAAGAGGGGGTAGAATTTTTGGCAGTAGTAGCCTTAAAGCCCTTGGGTCCCTGTGAAATGATCTCAGGATCCGCAGTAGGATTTTTAAAGAGGAACTTGTGAGAATCAGGAACCCTGTAATACCTATCAGGTATTCTGGGAGCAGGAGGCAAGAGTCAGGGGCCAGGCTAGATTCCGAGAAGGCATCATCAACAATGTCCAGTACAGGAGGGATAGCTAAAGGCCTGTGTTGAGGCAGGAGTAAGACATCCCCAAGCCTCTTTTTGGAGTCAGAGTAATCCTGGCTTTCCCAGCGAAAATGCTTCCTAAGAGTATGCAAGATTTCACCGAAAGAAAAATCCTCTGGAGGGGAGGCAGAGGGAATGGAGTCCTCTGCATCAGAATCCTCATAGGTAGATAAAGGTAAATCCTGGTCATCAGAGGAAACAGAAATTTCACAGTCCGGATCAGAAGAATCAGAGGGAAAAATCAGTCCTAGGTCTCTTAGAAGGGGAAGGGTGGCTTTCCCTGATTAGACTAATAAGGTCTTCAGCCATTCTTATTTGTTTTTTAGGCATAGGGGCCTGACCATGCAGTCTGGGCGTCAGTTTTCTAGGCATGGATCGAGTTTTAGGCCTTAAAGAAGAAGATGGCGTCACTTTTATATGCAAGTCAGTAGGCCTGAATACACCCTCAGAAGCCGGTGCCTGCACAGCGGCTCCGGACCCATCCACAGGTTTCACAGTCGAAGCATCTCGCGGCATACCAGACTCTGAATGGGTCTCAGTAGAGGCCTGCGAATCTGAAGTAGCAGGTATCAGGGGCTACGAAAGCGCATCACTGGAGTACCAGCGAACTGGCGACTAGCTTAGGAGAAGTGTCATCAGCAGCTTTGGACCTATGTGGTCTGTCCCTGTCTTTATCTTTGCGTTTTTTCAGAATGTCAGTAGACAAGTGGTTTACCGAAGCCATTTCTGGATAATTGAACAGAGTACCAAAATATTTAGAAACGTAAATAAACCGACGACTAATAGAGGTGTGAGTAAGGCACAAAACCAACAGTGCGGTACATCGTGGTCCGGGCCCAAGCAAGGTATGCAGTACGAATGAAAATTTTTATGAGATATTTGCTTTCCACAAGAAATACAATTGTTAACTTTTACTGACATCGGTTTAGAGCAAGAAAAAGGTTCCCCAATGGGGTACTTAGCTTAGTTGAAGACTTTGGTTCTGAAACTCGAAAACAAAAATTTCAGGAGTCGGCCGACCGGCACTTGCGAACTGCTTCTGCTTCGGGCACCGCATGGCAAGAAAGACTGATGTAATGGCATTGGCTGCATGCTTTATACCCCTGACTACCTGATGTCATGGAAGATGAGACGGCAACCGACGCAGGACCCAAGACTTTGATAATCAGGCCGACTGCAAGCAGATAACCCGAAATGTGATGACTGCAACAGTGAAACATGAAGAACATCATGTAAAGAATAGTTAAATGAATTTAGGAGGGACCTACTAAAAAGTGGTTTGTCAGGGTCTATACAGCACAACAGACAAACTGAAGGATAGAAAAGAAAGATTGAGCTTACTCGGTCAATTTACTTAACCAAGTTTCTTACGAAAGAACCAATGATTAAAAAATGTTTTATGAGAAAAATACAAAATGCCAAAAATGATAATGTCAAGCTCTCAGCTCCATGTATAAGGGCTCAATTATGGGAGCCCAGATAAAAATAAAATACATTTTAAGGAGTTATTTGAAAATAATCACTATGAAACTAATTTTAAAATTAAAAATAAAAAAAAGTTTGTTCAGTGACTGTACTAGCAAAGTTGTTATCCTGGTGTCAAGCTGAACATGTAAGCCTATAACCTTTTCATTGAAATAATGAAACTTTGGAACCCATGTGCAAAACATCATGTTGTTCATTAGCATAAATCCCCCCAGCACGCACACGCAAGCAGGTAATGCCTAACCACCCATGCCCTACTACTACTCCTTAAAAGCAGAGAGGTAACAGTTTTCCTTTAACGGATCTCTCAGCTCGGTTAGGTGTCATTTGGGAGGAGACCAGTGAATTGTGTTTAAGGAGAGGAAAACTGTGCCTTACTGCATTCCTGCTACAGTGATCAGACCAGCAACATTTTGCTATAGAGTTCTTTTTTTTTTTTTTTTTCCTTGTGAATTTTTACTTCCCTGAGCACTTTCCCTATTATCAAGGGGGGGGGGTGATATTATTTGGAGTTACCAAACTGTACAGCAAAAGCAGTAAAAAGGCATTTTTTTCTGATAATTTTTTTTTTTGGGGGGGGGGGGCTTTGTATCAGAAAGAAGACATTAAGACCCAGTCTCTCTCTCTGTAGAACCCCTAGTGAGTGAAATAGGTCCGATTGCCATAGGTTCATAGGTGTGTACTAGGCTAACGGCCCTGGAGTCTACATAAACCTAGGCCAAGAAGATTCCCTGGCATCTTGCCACCCAAAGTTAGTTACCAGTGCCCCTGTCAAGCAAGGCCACAGAAGTGATCCCCGGGGTGAACTTCCTATTGCCCATCCACTCATCAAGATTTCTCTTTAAGGAGAGCCAGTGATGTGCTCTGCTTGACATGAATGGGAAGTTTGTTTCAGAGTATGGGAAGTCTCTGGGTTTGGAACCATCTACATGAAAAGTGAAATTTAAATTTGTCGATACGGAGTTGGGATCTTAAGTGCCTGTGCATCAGACCGTGCAGACATTAATTGTGTGATACAGTGTGTGTCTGTGTGTGTGTGTGTGTGTGTGTGTGTGTGTGTGTGTGTGTGTGTATGAGGTGCACTTGATGTCAGTTCCCTAAGACACTGCAGACAAACATCTAAAGGCATTTTTCTGTGATCTTTAGGAACTGTGCGATTGAAGGAAGGGTATCAAAAATTCACAGGAGAAAGCAGGATTTCTGTCCCCCTTTTTTTTTGGTTGGGGGAGGTCTAAAGTCCTCTAAATTTCTGCACAACTTCCAGTGTTTTAAAGAGGTCTGACAAGTCACCTGCAGAGGGAAAGACATGTGCTAGGAGTGAGATACAGTCAGCTAAGGTCTGCAAAGAGTGTGTGTGTGTGGGGGGGGGGGGTAGGGTCTGTGCCAACTGGTTCAGGTCAGCGAGTCAAATCTGTAATCCAAGAAAACAACTAACTCCTCCCACAGTAACAAAGATCTTAGCTGACAGCAATCCTTCTGAAATGTAGTCTGAGTCACTGAATTAATTTAGAAGTTATGTACCTACCATAACGTTCCATGTTAGTTGTCTTCTCTCGCCTTCTTTCTTGCTGGATGGGTTCAGAGCCGATCCTCGGCTCCGACTCGGCACTTGCTAAGCTCGAGAGCTAATTTTACCAGCTCGAGGCAACCCTATATCCCATGATGCAAGGCAAAGACTACCCAGATCTCGTTTGGTAGCTAAAGAAATAGTAATATTTTCTTCCAACTGTAGAGGAGGAAGAAAAGTAACAATACTAAATAACATCATAATCCTCTAGAAAGGATCAACCTAATCTAGTGACACTAGAAACTGAATAGCTAGAAAAAGGAATAAAACCTCTTAATAGAAGATGCATAATCTTCTCGGTCTGACCAGGCTAGGGGGATGGAAGGCGGGATGCAAGAAAGAAGGCGAGAGAAGACAACTAACATGGAACGTTATGGTAGGTACATAACTTCTAAATGTTAAGTTGTCAATCTCGCCTTCATTCTTGCTGGATGGGACCGCGTCCCTAGCACCTCTATCCTGGGTGGCTCAATGGAACAGACTCTTGAGAACGGTGGAACCAAAATTCGCTCTGTCTCTGGAGGCCAAGTCTAATTTGTAATGTGAAACAAAGGTATGAGGAGAGGCCCATGTGGCTGCTGCACAAATAGTGTCTATTGGAAGTCTAGCTTGAAAACCTGTCGATGTAGCTAGAGCTCTGGTAGAATGGGCTTTTGGCTTAGAAATCAACTCTTTGCCTCTGAGCTGATAAATTTAAGTGATCACAGAAGACAGCCATCTAGATAAAGTCACCTTGGAAACTGGAAGGCCTTTCCTGTTCTCTGCATAGGATAGAAACAGTTGATCATATTTCCTAAAAAGTTTAGTTTTGTCCAGATAATATCTGAGCTGGCGGTGAACATCAAGACAATGTAACTTTTGTTCCGCTCTATCAGAATAATTCGGGAAAAACACTGGAAGATCAATGGATTGATTTAGGTTCGTCTGCAATGCCACTTTTGCTAAGAAAGACGGATTAGTCCTTAGAGAAACTCTGTCTTTGTGGAAGATTAAATAGGGAGGAGGAATGCAGAGAGCATGAAGCTCAGATACTCTCCTGGCAGAAGTAATGGCGACTAGAAAAAGTGTCTTCCAAGAAAGAAATTTCAAAGAACAGGCAGCTGCAGGTTCGAAAGGGGGAAGAATCAAGGATGTTAAAATTAAATTTAGATCCCACTGTGGTGGGGGGGGTCTCTAATCGGAGGTTTAAGTAAAAAGAATACCTCGAAGGAATGCCTTGCAAAGTTTATGTGACATAATGTTGTGGTCCAAAAGGCCTATATGAAAATTCAAAATGGCTTCCAGTTGAACTTTCACTGTGGAAGAAGAGGATCCTGAATGAAAAATCTCAGCTAGGAAGTCCAAGACCGAATGAATCGGAGCAGTATAGGGGTCTATGTTCCTAGCTTTTGCCCAGAAAGAGAAACGTCACCATTTACTAGTGTAAATCTTTCTGGTAGAAGACTTTAGGGAAGCTACTATGATATCCCGGATGGGATTAGAAATCATAGGAAGCCTGGCTAAGGATGGAAGTGGAGCAACCAAGCAGTGAGGTTGAGAGAAGGTATGGATTGGTGCAGTTGCCCCGACTGGTGGGTCAGAAGATCTGGAACCGGGTCCAGATGCCATGGCTGTACCAAGAGATAACGATGTAGGAACGGAAACCATATCTGTCGAGGCCAAAAAGGGGCAATGAGAATCAACTTGGCTCTCAAGGCGGTTGCTTTCTGAATTAGCTGAGGTATCAACGGAAAGGGGGGAAAGGCATAAAGAAGTCCCCGGGGCCAATCTTGGGTTAGAGCATCTCTGGGGGGATGGCCTGGAAGGGGGAAGAGAGAGAAGAAGTCGGGGCATTTGCTGTTTTGAGGTGTAGCGAAAAGGTCGCAGCAAGGAAGGCCCCACTTCTGAAAAATCTCTTCCGTCACTGATTGTTTGAGACCACTCATGAGGCATGAGAATAGCTCTGCTCAATCTGTCCGCTATGATGTTGGATTTCCCGGGGATATGCGTTGCTATCAGAAACCGCTGAGAAGAGATTGCCCATTGCCAAAGTCTGAGAGCCTCTTGACATAGTGGATAGGACTTGGTTCCGCCCTGTTTGTTGATATACCACACTACGGACATATTGTCCGTTTGGATTGCAATAGTTCCCAGGGGAAGAGAGTCGTTGAGGGCTTGCAACGTTAAAAGCACCGCTCTCATCTCCAGGACAATTATGTGCAGATGGTATTCGAAAGGTTGCCAAGTGCCATGGACCATTCTGCCCTGATAATGCCCTCCCACCCGATCAGGGAGGCGTCCGATGTAACCGTGGCAACCGGGGCAGGAGGAACAAAAGGTCTGCCCTGATGGACTTGAGGGGATGATATCCACCAGGTCAGATGCCTTTTGCAAGTTGGAGTTACTATGATCTTGTGATGCATGGGAAGTTGTTGAAAAGACCATTGGGCGAATAGCATTCATTGTAGAAGACGCATATAAAAGCGGGCAAAGGGAAGAAGTGTTAATAA